>NC_056728.1:831002285-831007285 GCF_019279795.1 Protopterus annectens | reverse complement strand
AGACTGTGAATACAAATATAGCTAGACTTTGAATTTTAGCAAGAATCCATCCAGGCAAGAAGCAAGCAAGTAAGGAGGATCAAAATATTTTTTCAATGGCGAGGCAGCTGAGTGACTAGCACCATATAATTTTTTCAATGGCAAGCTAGCCTGCATTTGAACCTACAATCTGCATTCAAACACAGAAGGAGTGATGGTAAGCCCTGCAGAGGGTCACTTCAGTTAAATTGCAGTAACTAACATTTGTACGTATGTGTCAATTCTGAACAGAAGTATTCCAGTTTATGCAGCTTGCAGTAGTAAAGTTTTTTTAGACGTCTACAATCCGGAGTGAGACTAGTTCAAGAAATTTGCAGTGCCATAAATTCTTCAAGAAAAGGGGGATATCCACTAGCCCATCAGTCCACTGCCTGTTGTGCTTTCCCAGCTTCTCAAGTGACTTTGAAAAATTTCCAGCCATCTGCAATAGTAGCCTGATCACCTGTTTTCTTGCTAACTGGTAAGACTTTTTTCTGTGTCACATATTTAGTGTGGATGATGTTAAAACAGTTTGTATATTCTTAAGAGAGTTTTTATATTCTTAAGACAGTTTGTATATTCATATATAGTTTCTGTATTCCTAGACAGGTTGTATATTACTAGATAGTATGGATATTATTTATAATTCATGCAGGAGTAAACCAAACTTTAGTAAATTACTATGTTGGTATACACAGCACATTAGTAAATGTAAAACCTTATTAGGGCAGGTTGATAGTAAGGCATTATGCAAATGTATTACAATATTTGACTGGTATCTCAAAGAAAACCATGTGAAATATGACAAATGTTTATTGTGTGCTTCAACAAAAACTGCATTTTGTGTATTATGCCATAAAATAATATTGCATCATATTGCGAAAAAAATAGACTGTAAAGACAGATCTGTTCATGATAAAGAATTACATTCTGATGTTGAAGAGTTATGTCCTGTCACCACATGTGAGTCAAATCAGTTACTGATAGAACCCCTAGTACATTTTGTTACAAAGGAATGTAGTAAACTTCTAAAAGACAGACACAATGAGTTCAGGAAGCTTAGACAAGTTATACACACATCTTTTCAAAAGTGCATAGGAGTTTCAAATTCAGCAGAACAGCTTACTAAAGAATGTCAGAAAGACCATACAACATTCCAGAAAATTCAACAGCAGTTGCAGGATAAAGGAAATAAATTAGCTGAACTGACAGAGACTGGGAACTTCCTGCATACACAGTTAATCTGTGCAAAAGAAATATATTTTATAATATGTTTATGTTTTGAAAATGGTTAAACATACATGGTAGGATGGTAGGATCTGATGTCTGGACAAATCATTCTTAAATGTTTTACTTTCATTCAGTTAAAGCAAGACATCTATCAGTACTACAGTAAAGTAAAGCATATGAATGCCATTCATTAGCACAGTCAAAAGGTAAACAAAACTGTACTACTGTATAAAAATTAAATGAAAATAGTTAATAAAAATAAAGATTTAAAGTCACAAGACTGACATGCTTGTATAAAGATATACAGATACAAGACAGACATGCATGTGTGTTCTTTTCATCTAGAGTACATCTGTTACAATACACAAAAGCAAAAGGCAGACAACAGCAAATATAAATAATATAAATATAAATGTGTTGGTTAAACTAATATCTATTTTGTTTTTTACAATTTGTTTATAATTATATAGTAACACCAAACAGTTAAAGTTCTGAAATTTAAAAATAAATAAAATCACAGATGGTACTATTCAAACAGTTTTTGTAAAATTAATGGCGGGACAGTTAAATAGTTAAATAAATAAATAAATAAAAAATACTGAAATCCATGTAAGGTAATTGTAAAATGATGTCTATTTATGTAGTATAAATGCATAGTTATGCAAATCAAAATCACATTAAAGGAAAAATGCTAAAAGAATTAACTATAGTTTACAGAGTATGAAATGTGAGCTCAGACCTTCCTAGACTGAATGAATAGTTACAGGAAATGCTGGAAAGATAAGATAAACAACAAGACTGATTGCCAGATAAGTAGCTTGAGTTTTTCTAAAGCATTATTGTTATTAAAACATACTTGTTAAAAAAAGAAAAAAACCTCAGTTGTATCAAGTACAGCCAGCAAATGGGCTATAGTATATATACAGTTCAAATCAATTGTGCATGAGGGTGTAAATGCCTACTAGTGGTAGTAAACAGCAAAAGCTTTATAAAAATTATCAAATCAGACAGAAGTTCATAATTTAATAAAATAAATGTATAACCATAGTGTTAGGCTGACATACATTCTACTCTTACAGCATAGGGCAGGAAAACAGTGCTGAAGTACTACAGGAGGAGGGGCACTTTCTCAGTTTTACACTGACTGTATAAGCAGTACTGCATAAGGGTCTAAAATAAAGCTACAGGACAATACTCTTTTAGGGAGAGGGAAAAACAGGTATTAGTGTATTAGAAATACTGGTAAACTGGATTAAACCTGACAGGATAAGATATTTTACAAGTTGTTAATAGCTATCATAATGGTTATTATTGTATTGTTTAGTATTAAATTGTATTTACAACCTGTTAAACTGTAAAGCTATACAAGAGATGGTTTAAAAAAACAAGAGATGGCTTAAAATTGATTACAGCTATACAAAAGAAAATAAAGATATGCAAAATGCATAAATGTTTCTAATAGCAAGAATGGTCACTATTTTTAATATGTTTTTGGCAAAACAATGTTGGTATAAAAAAGCATGAATATTTCTAATAATTGTTGAGTATGTAGTTTAAAATAACAGGACATATGAATATATGGTATCAGTTCCACTAGATATTTCTAAAGAGACAAACATTTTCCAAGATTTTGCTTAATATTAATGTTATTAAATTTGTAAGATTAAACTAAATGTACTTTATAGTCTTTGTATGTACAAATGCAAAAGAATTCAGTACAAATGAGGTTAATGTCTAGTAATAAATATGTGTGAAAAAACATGTTTTAAAAAAAGTGGGTCCAGTATACCTAGTAAATTGAAATGCATAAATAGCAAACGGTCTATGTAAAAACATACTGTACAGAATACATTGTAGCAGTTCAGAGACATGAACACAATGTGATGGTTAAAATGACATTGAAATTGTGTGTTTTCAGTAGTGTATAAATGCTTGCAGTAGCACATAGTTATTGTCTCATAGTTAATTTAACAGCTGCAAAGAGTTAATGAAACAGTTCTAAGTCATAAATTAAATTCTGTGATTGCAAAAGAATAAATTGATCAAGTTAAAGCAGACACAGCTCATAACTGATAAAAAATATTTTCACAGAATGGTCTGCAAAAGAAAACGTTGTTAAATACATTCAGTTTTGGTAGTAATACTTTAATATTGTATTAACTATGTAAAATTGCATTTTGATTTGTTGTATCAAACTAAAGGTTTGTTTCTTGTGTTTTCTATATAAAATGTTTTGAGTATGTTTAAAAACAGAGGGAATTGTTAGATTTTATGAATATAAATCTGAAATTAATTATGTTGTAAATATGCTGAAAGAAAAGGCTTGCTTAAACGCAGAAACAAAGTTTAAGTAATATGTGATCAGCAGTCATACTAAATGACCATGGCTTGGAAAAGGAATCTGCTGAATGGACATTCTTCCCTTACAGACTCAAAACAGGATGTATGCAAGAGCAAAAATACAAAATCTGCTTTTAAAGAATGGACATTTTTCCCTTACAGACTCAAAACAGGATGTATGCAAGAACAAAAATGCAAAATCTGCTTTTAAAGATCCAAATAAAATACAGGATGTTCACACTGTCAGAAAAGCTGATCTCTGACAATGTGTTTTCTCAAAAATATGTTTTTCTTCATAAAAAAACAGGATATGCTTATCAGCATTGACATAAGAACATATGTTTCTATACACAGATCCAAATAGAATACAGACAATGTGTTTCCTCAAAAATATGTTTTTCTACATGGACATTAGGACACTGTTACAGGATATTCACACTGTCAGAAAAGCTGGTCTCTTACAAGACATTGTTAAACAAGGAAGCTTAGTATTGTTTCTACAGGACTAAAACTGTATATAAAGAGCTGTATAAATCCAGCTATGTTAGAGAGAGGTTTGGTAGGGACACAAGTCCCAAGGTAAATGTTATATCTCTCACATCATCTGTACTATATGAGAAGTAAAGTTGGAACAGTACTTTTAAGCTGCAACGTTTGTCCAGTTTTATTTATTATAAAATTTATTGGTTACTGCTCTTAAAGACAAGTGCTGCAAAGTATATTCTCTCATCAGTGTATATTCTGCAAATTTCTGTATGCAACAGACTGTGAATGCAAATATAACTAGACTTTGAATTTTAGCAAGAATCCATCCAGGCAAGAAGCAAGCAAGTAAGGAGGATCAAAATATTTTTTCAATGTCATCTAAACTGTGTCAATACAGTCACCTTGCATCTGAATCAGACTGCATGCTTTCTCCTATATCATTCAATGATAAAAGAGTGTTGGTCCTACATAAAATGACTTACTATGGCTGTCTTCAGTTATGCATCATGCAAGATACACTCATTCACGGTGAGAACCCTTGTAAAAGTATAATAATCCTACATATATTGATGTACTTAGCCACCTTACATAACTGTATATACTAGTGGAAGAGGGATGTACAGAGGTAAGATCTTTCTGTATAAACTAACCACCACAAGTATCTTCCACTCTGAAAAGACAACCATCTTTCACTGAGAAAAGAGCACATTCCCAACCATACATACAAGTATGTAACCTGAGTCATGACTATCGTCTTAAAACCTGAACCGTATGGAATATGTTCACATCTACATATGCCACTGATAAAAGTCTGATTACCCCTAGACACTGATTCTGTAAAGAAAGATATGCCTCCATGAATTGTAGAAAACTCTATCAGCTATATGTACAAGTGATACATGTGTGATCAGTCCAGGAAAGGCATC
>NC_056728.1:830924785-830999785 GCF_019279795.1 Protopterus annectens | reverse complement strand
CATAGCCCAACACTCCACTTATGCTGTGCTGATGGGATCAGTAAAAAGGCCATAACATGCATGTCCACAGCTAGTGGGATTTGGCTTTATTGGTCTGTAGGTATCCATAAAAATAAAAAGAAGAAAGTCATGGGCATTCAGAATCCGTATAGCTGAAACACTTAATGTCCACAAGGAGTCATATGCATAAATCCATTGGGCCTCTATTACAGGAGGCTTAAGGTATCACACAGTGAAAACTCTTAACTTGGCTGGGTTTTTCTTGCAGTTTGTGTATCCCTATCTCTTTATATATATATGTATATATACATATATACTTATATATATATATATATATATATATATATTTAGATTTGTGAGACTGTAATTGGTCATTGTTTGATCAGTGTTCTTTCTACCCAATATTAAAAGAATTCTATTTGATCAATGCACACTTACTTTGAATTCTGTTCTCCTAAGTATAATTCATAAAAAAAAAAAATGAATTATAGAAGTAAGATACTTTGAAGTCCCCCAGCAATGCCCCCCCAACTGAAATATACCATCTCCAAGATTGTACAAAACTGAAGAACCTGGACAAGTTCACTAATAAAAAATGTCATAATTCTATGTAAACTAGGTAAATTAGGTATATATATATATATGTAATACAGATGTGATCATCCCATATAAATTATATCTCCATAGACATTTTCCCATCTGAATCATAAAGAACATAGCTCTGGCCTAGTATATGTGTCATCATCAGTGTGGTACTTCCACAAAACTCTTCTAACATGGATTGCCTATATTGCGTACTATAACTTGCATGTTCTTTTCCTAATTATGATTTCAAGATATGTGATTACTGACTTCTTAACTATATTACTTTGTTTTTTTTCTTCTGGATACTCCGATTTCCTCCCACATTCCAACGGCATGCGTCTGGAACGTTTCTCCCTGGGCCTCCGCATGAAAACAGGCTCTGTCCTAGTTGGACTATCCCTGTCAACAAATGTTAAATAAAATAAAATAAAAATTAATAAATAAAGAATATATAACAAATGTATAATATTCACGCTAGGATACACGTTCATCAAGCATATATTTAATATTTGAATATATTTGGCAATTATACCATTGATTGTAAAAGCACTGTGATGTAGCAAATAAACAAATAGAATAAAATAAAATAATAAAAGTATTACATTTTCTTGAGCAAGCTTTGCAAGAAAGACGTTTGGTATTACATTACCATCTGCTGGCCATTATTACAGCTGCAGCAGATAACACTTATTTTTCTTTTCCATCCTTTTAGCACGTAACAAACTGACAATGTAGAGTGGAGTCTGTCTACAATTGTTAACTGTAATGTAAATTAGAAGTGCTCATCTTTTTGACCCTATGTTCTAGAAGGGCAAAAGTAAGATGATTTTTGCTACTCATATGAGGTATGCATAATTTTAGTTTTCATGCAATGTTCTTGTCTTGCATTATGTGCACAAATTGCATTTCTTCAAGTCTTTGTACTAAGTTGCAGAAACTGTAGTATATATTAACAAACATGAAACTTAATGTAACATTTAGTTGGGAATATGGTTTCAATTCATTTTGAGCACAGGTATGTCCTTGCAGGAGTGTATATGTTGCAGGTGTTACTGGTGATACTGGGATAGCTCTGAAGTTACAGGATGAAGAGAAAATTAAAGGTTGTACAGCTAGGTGTTGGGGCGAGCACTAAAATGTTAAAGATACAAGACAGCAAAAGATGAAGAACTATAGAGCTAACTGCCACATCAGATACAAAAATGTTAATGATTTCTACGGCACCCAGCACTACAGCCCCTTATCTTTTTTTTCCATTCTGCATCTTCAGTGTTATTCTAACATCTACCATATCTCCTGTGACGTGGGTCCTTGGGTTTTGTTCATACAAGGGGGAAGGGTGGGGGATCTCTCCTCATGATACACTGATCCATTTATTTATTTATTTATTTATTTATTTTCCATTTCCTAACTGGGAGGCTGGGTTGATTCAACTATCTTTATCAACCACAAGTCACACTAAAAAGCATTACAAATGTAATCACAACTAATATTTAAGTTATATTAGCACAGCACATTTAGAACAGTTAAGCTTATGCACAATGTATACAATGTTTAGAATTAAAAATCTTGAGTATGTATGTCATATAGATAAATAAGGTATTATGTGGAAGGTTACTAACTGAGTGTGCAGATAACATTAAGTACAGATTAAAATGATAATACGTGGAAAATATATATGTAAAGTGCAGAAGAAGAAAATGTAATAAGACATAATAGTAATACATGGAATATGCATGTAAAGTGCAGTAGCAGAACATAGAATGTGTGTATATATATATATATATATATATATATACATATATATATACATATATATATATATATATATACATATATACATATATATATACATATATACATATATATATATATATATATATATATATATATATATATATATATATATATATATATATATATATATATATATATATATATATATATATATATATATATATATATATATTTTTTTTTTTTTGTGTGTCTTTCGGCTTTTCCCAGTTAGGGGTCGCCGCAACGGAACTCCGGTGATTGGCAGTTGATTTTTATGTGCTGAGTTGCCGCTATATATATATATATATATATATATATATATATATATATATATAAAGTGCAATAGTAGAACATGGAAAAAGTTACAGTAGTAATACATGGAATATATATGCAAAGTAGTAGAACATAGAATCAGATACAATTATAATACATGGAATAGTGTGTGTGTGTGTGTGTGTGTGTGTGTGTGTGTGTGTGTGTGTGTGTGTGTGTGTGTGTGTGTGTAAAGTACAGTAGTAGAACATGGAATATATTTTTAAAGGAGGACATACTAGTTTATAGAACTGAAGAGCGGGAGGAGCACCCTAAAAAGGCTGTGCTTATAAGGTTAGCAATAGCATCTGCACTGTACTGATTCCTATACGTAGCATTTTATTGAGGCTATAAAAATTTTTAAGATTGGGTAGTTTCAGCCTTCAGGGGGTAGTTTCAGCCTTCAGAAGCTTCACAAGGTAGACCTCTTAAAAAATTTTGGGCAAGTTTGCGAAAAGTTGTCTCTGTGGTCTATATAGAGAAGTTAATGAAAGCACTGCAAAGTGACAGTAGATGAGCTGTTATTTCTGAGTGAGGAAGTACAGAATTTTCAAAGTTGGCCAAAAGGAGGACTGAAGAATATAAAAGAGAAATTTGTATAAAAATTTAGAGAATTAGTATGTAGCCCTTTTGTTGGTAGGTAAAGTGTTTGTACAGGTCACAGTGATGAGTTCTAGTGTCAAACTGATTTATGAAGTGATATTTATTTTTGCAAAAGTAGTAATCGATGAGTTACCTTGTACAACTAGTGGAAATAAATACTGTAATTTTTGTATTAGAGTTATTTTTGACTATACGGTATCTAGTTTCTGGGGAAAGAAAGCTAGAGATCCTAGAAGATAATTTTAGTTGATGTAACACATTGTCCATGCTACTGTCAATGTGTGCATTGAAAGAAAGGGAAGGCTGTATTCCCAGTTATTCACAGGAGTATACTTATGAGAGTTACCATTTGGATTGTGCAGTATTACAGACTGGATATTAATTAATCTCTGAGGGCAGTACTAAGAGGACTACTTTGGTTAAATGTCAACTTGTTGGCTAAAACTCATTTGCAGATACTGAGAAAGTTTTCCTGAAGAAGTGCTTGTAAGGTGTTTATAATATCAGAGGAGTGAATGAGGACATGGAAGTTTTCAGCCTGAAGTAACATACCCAGCTGGTGAAGAGGAAGAAAGGAACAGGAATGAGTACTATTCATTAAGAAGCTCCAGTCCAGATGTAGTGCAAATGGGCCAAGGCGTCACAGACCCAGTGGCTTTATCTGGGAGAAACAACATGCCAAGTAACAGCAGGGAGGACAGAGAATGGGGGGTAGTTCACATGATGTAGGTGAGGCAGGCCCCAGCAGGTAGCTGGGAGCTGAGACTAAGCTTATAAGACGAAAAAGTAGGTAAGGTTAAAGTCAGTACAATGGATAAATGGGCAAAGACAAAAAGAATGAAGTAAAAGAAGAAAACATTGTCATTAGCATGATTGTTGAATGTCGCAAACTTCAGTGTTTCAGCATTAGAGTTATTTTCCAGCAGGTTTAGTTATCAAATCAGGTAAGTAGAGGGAAGATTACAATGCTGGCTGACAGGCTGCTGGTGCCAAGGTGGCTGGGATTTACTTCTTGGGTTGAGGAAGTATTCTAGCTAGTGTGGTTGTGTGCAGTAATGGTTTGGGGCTAAGGCTGGTAGTTGGTCAGACTGGAGAGCTCTGTGATTTGTGTTTTTGTCTGAGATTTTGGCTTGATTCTAAAGAAACACTGTTACTCTGGCATGAGCATTGATCTGAAGAAGTCTACATTTCCTAAAAATAGTTTAGTAGAAGAAAGCTCTTATTTTTCACTTTAGTGACACAATAAAGTTGCCTTCTAGTTCATCCAAGCTGTGCTTTTATTTATTTTGAAAATAGAGTAGGTTTGTTTAACAAGACTGGCTGCTAGAAGAATTAGTGTGTTTGCCTGACGCTATGAGACCATTCTGCATGGTGTAGTGTTTAGGTAATTTTCCAACTTTCAGTTTTGTAAGTTGGGACTTTTGCTGATGGCACTGGTGTTTTTTTTTTTGCGGGGGGCTGCTTTTTTGGGTCTATATTATATAAGCGAATACACTGAATTGCGAACTCTATATAATAGACCCACAATCCCCGAAAACCCAAAATGTCGAACACACAAATTAGTGATTTTTTCCCCAGGGAAAATATTGTTCATCCGTAAAAAAATCAAAAAAATCAAAACACAAAATAAAATGGGGGAGCTGTGCCTCACACACCCCCATACTTAAATATACCAACTCCGAAATTGCACCACAGTGGAGGAAATGGCAAAGTCCCAAAAATGGCCCAGTGATTTTTTTTCCCTAGGGAAAAAAATTGCTGTTCCATGCTTCCTGTATTTTGCCATTTCACATTATGACATTCGACTAAACAGCATTCGTAATTCATTGCATTCACGAAAATAATAGGGACACATTTTTTCAATGGTATTGGTTTGCTCAGTATTGCTTTCTTTGATGAGATGGAGGGCCAGCAAAGATTTGTTTGTTGCTTGAAAGTCAATGAGATTGCAAGATTTGTGGTGGCTTAGTGCTGAGAAGTTCTTTGATAGTGTTGAAATATTGTGGCTGTAGGCAGTAACAACCTGATGTATTTGATAAGCTCAGTTGCTTTGTCCTCCCAACAAACAATTTTTCCATAATTGTGGCTAGGAAAATTTAGCTGGTTGTGACCTGTAGTATCATTGACTTCTACTGTTAATTGGCTTCCTTTGTGTAATACATGTACCCAAGCCAGAATAATATATATATATATATATATATATATATATATATATATATATATATATATATATATGTGTGTGTGTGTGTTTGTGTGTGTATATATGTATATATATATATATATATATATATATATATATATATATATATATATATATATATAATGTGTCTGTGTGTGTGTGTGTGTGTGTGTGTGTGTGTGTGTGTGTGTGTGTGTGTGTGTGTGTATATAAAACTAAGGAATGAACTTTGTGACAAAAACAGCATTCAAAAAATAGTAAATCACACCAACAACTCTTCTAGTACTTTTGTGCTTTCGTCTTATTTATTATCAAGACTTCTTCAGAAAGACATGTTTCATAACTATGAGCAACCATTTTCACTTCCTTTAAATACATTAGTTCTAGCAGGCCATTTAAATTAAGAACAGTTCCTTTCCAATAGTAAAGTGTGAACAGGCAAGGTGCTGTGTGCATTTTCAATAACATTACAATCACAGTTACATAAGGTAAATTGGTCAGACAGTAATAGCCTTGTGGTGCCGTGTGCATACTAATAGGGATCGTGTGCAAAAAGGGATCATGCGCAGAAGCAAAAAAAAAAAAAAAAATTTGGAAGGAGAAAAAGGTCTGACAAAGTTACTTGGGACATCCCCGAACTTCTGTTTCAAACTAACCTGTTCTTTTGGTGGTGCATTTGAGAGGAATAAAAGCCCATCCCCACAGAACGAAGTATCAACAGAACCTGGAATGTCTGACTGCAGCAAGTGTGTCACCTGTGCACACATAAGACAAGACAACAACGTTACCTTCCCGCACTGCAACAGAACTGTCCGCCTACATGACCACTATGATTGCAACACAAAAAATGTAGTCTATTGTGCTTTCTGCGAATATTGTGGGAATTTCTATATCGGCAAAACTAACAGAAAGCTGAGTAACCGTATTAAAGAACACACTGCAGCAATACACAAACAGGACAGTTTGAATGCCTTGGCTAAACACAGTGCTATTTGCCCAAACTTCACAGGATTCAAATTCACAGCGCTGGAAAAAATAACAGAGTTTGTAGGGGACATGGACACATTCCTGCAAGTCCGAGAATTAAAATGGCAGCTAGAACTGAGAGCTGATGTCTATCCAGGTCTCAACGAAACACTGAACATTAAATGTGCACTTAAATGGTATAGAGATTGAAATGAGATAGGGGTTAAAAGTTTAACAATTGTGCAAGCAGATTTAATGTGTTCCCTCTCTCCCTTACTCAATGTAAGCCTGGACATCAAATGTGCGCTTAGAAGGTATAGAGATTGAAATGTGATAGGGTTTGAAGAATTGTGCAAGTGGATTTAATGTGTTTATGGATTTACAACTTTGCAATTGAATATAATGTGTTTCCTATCTCTCTGACTTTTGCCTCCCCCCTACCCCCTACACACATGCTCCCAGTCACCAGGCTAGCCCCTGCCGACCCCACCAATACTCAGCCCCCCCGGTCTCACTTTCCACGCAGCCATTCAAGGGATGGTACCAACTGAACCAGCACACGGCTGGTACCATCCGCATTGACCTAGTATTCTAGGACTCTCTATTATACATATTCTCCTACCCATCAAACCCCGGCTCCACACTCCGTGCCCTGGGCGGCACCCAAACAGCCCCCCCCCAATTAAACACCACATTCCTCCCACTCCCCCCTCGGATGGCATACCCACATATTTCTCTGCACACACACTGATACCCAAGTATAATAGTACTCTCTACCTGACTCCTCCACCTTCGTCCGTGCCCTTCTTTACTTACCTTTGGAGGCAGGGACTCAGAAACTATACCTAATTTCTGGGTTGTCCCGTCAGGGATGAACCAATCTGGGTGTTAATATTAGAATTATCACAGCATGACTCTCACCCTTCCCGCCCCCCCCCCCAATTTTTTATTTTTTTTTTTTTTGCTTCTGCGCATGATCCCTTTTTGCACACGATCCCTATTAGTATGCACACGGCACCACAAGGCTATTACTGTCTGACCAATTTACCTTATGTAACTGTGACCGTAATGTTATTGAAAATGCACACAGCACCCTGCCTGTTCACACTTTACTATTGGAAAGGAACTGTTGTTAATTTAAATGGCCTGCTAGAACTAATGTATTTAAAGGAAGTGAAAATGGTTGCTCACAGTTATGAAACATGTCTTTCTGAAGAAGTCTTGATAATAAATAAGACGAAAGAGCTAAAGTACTACAAGAGTTGTTGGTGCGATTTACTATTCTTTGAATGCTGTTATTGTCACAAAGTTCATTCCTTAGTTAAAATTTCTTCTCTTTGTTCATTTTTTGAGTGTGGTTAATTTTAGTCATTTATATATATATATATATATATATATATATGTGTGTGTGTGTCTGTGCATATATATATATATATATATATATATATATATATATGTGTGTGTGTGTGTGTGTGTGTGTGTGTGTGTGTGTGTGTGTGTGTGTGTGTGTGTGTGTATATATATATATATATATATATATATATTAGGAACTGGGTATACAGAGATAGTTTTTGAAGCTTTGTTATACTTGAAGCTAGCATATACAGTGATGGTTTGTGGTTTAATCTGATTTAATTTTTAGATCTGTATTTAGCAGTTTTGTGTTTAATTATTTGGTTATTTGTTAAGTTGTTTCACTGCATGCAGTTAGGCTGAGGGTTTATACTGGCATATGTATTGAAGTTGTAGTCTTTTTTTAATGTTTAGTTATATATTTAACAATTTTATATGTTAGTTGTTTGATTATTTGTTAAGCTGCTTGCTGCATGAAGGCAGGTCAAAGATTAGCCTTAATGCACACTAAGAGTGTTAGCTACTTTCATAGCTAATTTAGTTTCTGTTTCTTCACTCTGTCCTTCTTCTCTTCCTACTTAATACAAATGATACTGTGGTTCTGCTTTTCCCCATAACACTTTCATCAGAGTTCTCTTCACTTAGAATAATGTTGTACTGACGTGTAAGACAAAGCAGTAGTGCATTGTCTCTTCAAAGTAAATAAATGGATGTTATAGTGGAATTTTTAACTAGATTGTTTAATGAAATTTTGGAAAGTCAGAGGATGCTTGAGGAATGGAGAAAAAGTGTTTTGGTACCTATCTTTAAGAATAAGGGTGATGTGCAGAGCTGCAGTAACTACAGAGGGATAAAATTGATCAGTCACAGCTTGAAGTTATGGGAAAGAGTAGTAGAAGCTAGGCTAAGAAGGGAGGTGATGATTAGTGATCAGCAGTATGGTTTCATGCCAGGAAAGAGCACTACAGATGTGATGTTTGCTTTGAGAGTGTTGATGGAGAAGTACAGAGAATGTTAGAAGGAGTTGCATTGTGTCTTTGTGGATTTAGAGAAAGCATATGACAGGGTGCCTAGAAAGGAGTTGTGGTATTGTATGAGGAAGTCGGGAGTGTCAGAGAAGTATGTAAGAGTGGTACAGGATATGTACGAGGGTAGTGTGACAGTGGTGAGGACTGCAGTGGGACTGACAGATCCGTTTAAGGTGGAGGTGGGATTACATCAAGGATCAGCTCTGAGTCCTTTCTTATTTGCAGTGGTGATGGACAAGTTGACAAATGAGATCAGACAAGAGGCCCCGTGGACTATGATGTTTGCAGATGACATTGTGATCATTAGTGAGAGTAGGAATCAGGTTGAGGAGACTCTGGAGAGGTGGAGATATGCTCTAGAGAGCAGAGGAATGAAGGTCAGCAGGGCTAAGACAGAATATATGTGTGTAAATGAGAGGGAGGGTAGAGGAATGGTGAGGATGCAGGGAGTAGAGCTGGTAAAGGTGGACGAGTTTAAGTACTTGGGATCAACAGTTCAGAGTAATGGTGAATGTGGAAGAGAGGTGAAGAAGAAAGTACAGGCAGGGTGGAATGGGTGGAGAAGAGTGTCAGGAGTGATTTGTGACAGACAGGTACCAGTAAGAGTGAAAGGGAATGTCTACAAGAGGGTAGTGAGACCAGCTATGTTATATGGGTTGGAGACAGTGGCATTGACAAAAAGGCAGGAGTCAGAGCTGGATGTGGCAGAGTTAAAGATGTTAAGATTTGCACTCGGTGTGACTAGGGTGGATAGGATTAGGAATCAGTATATTAGAGGGTCAGCTCATGTTGGACAGTTTGGAGACAAAGCAAGAGAGACGAGATTGCGTTGGTTTGGACGTGCTGAGGAGGGATGATGGGTATATTGGGAAAAAGATGCTAAGGATGGAGCTGCCAGGTAAGAGGAAAAGAGGAAGGCCTAAGATAAGGTTTATGGACGTGGTGAGAGAGGACATGCAGGTGGTTGGTGTGACAGAGCAAGATGCAGAGGATAGGAAGAACTGGAAAGAGATGATCCGCTGTGGCGACCCCTAATGGGAAAAGTCGAAAGATGATGATGATATTACCTAAAGTAACTTTGTAATCTGCAATGCATAGAAATCTGTAACCATTTATATATATTGTATTTTGTCTGTATTGAAAGTCATATTAAATTTGAAATTCACTGTGTAATTCAACATGTACCCAAGTCGTGCTGAAAAGGGTCTCAGGATCAGCCAACCTACCTGCTCAACAAACACAATCAATCAATACATACATACATGCATACTGTACATGAAATAGTAACTAGTTGTGTAGTTATTTATTTAGAAATGTATTATTTACTTATTTTAGCCAGTTGCTTATTTATTGAGTTGTTTTTTTATTTATACGTTGCTTGTTTATTTATCTACTTACTTACTTGTTTAATTAATTACTGGTGGTAAGTTTTTTATTTAGCTATGATGCCAGGGCAATCCTATGTAAAGGCTCTAGGGCCATTAGCCTAGTACTCGCCTATGAACCTATGAACCTATTGGTTCAGCGGGTCTATATTAGAACATTGAAGTTTCAAAACTTCAAATGTTCTAATATTGAACCCTATTCAGCGAAAGCTGAAAACATCGAACATACAGAACAGCGAATGTTTTCCTAAGGAAAAAATTTGCTGTTCAAAACACATACACACAACACAAGCACACCAAACAAACAGCAATCCACACACATACACCTACAATCTTACACCTAACCCTACACTAAACTATGCACACACCACTAACTATCCACTTACCATAACCCAAACCCTAACCCTAAGATCCGTCACTATTGCACACTTACCTCACCCGTGCCCTAACCCTAACTCACCTACCCCACCCTAACCCTCACGTCCACACAATCACACACTTACATGACCCACACCCTAACCCTAACTCACCTAACCCGCCCTAACCCTCACGTCCACACAATCACACACATACCTAACCTGCGCCCTAACCCTAACTCACCTAACCCGCCCTAACCCTCATGTCCACACAATTGCACACATACCTAACCCACACCCTAACCCTAACTAACCTAACCAGCACTCAATCGCACACTTACCTGAACCCGACCCATAACTTTCCACCACAGCGCTGAAAATACCAAAGCAACAGAAAAGGAAAACCAAATTCTTTCCCTAGGAAAAAATTTGTTTTTCTGTTGCTTCGATATTTTCAGCTTTCACTGAATAGGGTTCGATATTAGAACATCGAAGTTTTGAAACTTCGATGTTCTAAAATAGTCCCGGTTCAGCTTGTTACTTAGCTACTCATTTGTCGGCTCAGCTAATTACTTTAGAGAATTACTCATGTATTAAGCAGCTCTCTTATGTTAGCTATTTATTTGATTATTGACTTGCTCTTTAGTGGTCTACTTTACTAATTACTTTATTTGTCCATTTAACTAGTATCTGTTTATCTGTCTAGTTAATAATGCAGTGTAAGAGTGCTGCCTATAAGGCACCATCTTTTTTTATTTCTCAAACATTTATTAGAAAGAAAAGGGTGCAGCAAATAGGAGCATGTAAAAGCGATAAAAAAGAAAGAAAAAAAAACTTTTTGTAGTAATCCAATCATATTTACAAGGCATAGGATGGGAATGCAGTAACATTTCTGATGGAAGCTAAGTTGACTAACTTTTGTGAAGTCAATGGTGGAATTGCTGCTGTTTAGTTGTTTAGTTGAGACTGACTCTTTGTGACTTCAAGGATGTTAGCATATTAGGTCTGTCTGTCTGCTACAACTTCTTTAAATTCTTATAAATTCATATGTATTACGTCAGTAATGCCATATATTCATCTTTGCCTTTACTGCCCTCTTCTTCTTTGTTTATCAGTCTCTCCCAACATCAATGCCTTCACTAGTGAATTATGAATTTTTCATTATGTGGCAACAGTATTTGCATTTTAGTTTACTATTAAACCTTCTGGTGAATGATCTGGATATATTTCCTTGTGTATTGACTGATCTGATTTTACACTTCAGGTAATTCTTAAAGTTTTTCCAAGCACCAAGTATTAGTGCAGTCATTTTCCTACACAAAATCTTACATATAATCCAACTATTACAGCTATATAATATTATTGAGTAGATGTGCCGGATAGCTCCACCTCCTTTAACAAACTGGCCCTTTGTTTTCTGTCAGTGGTGAGAGTCACATACCTGTTGATTGTGTGAGAGTCTTACAACACATTCTTTTCTGCAATGGGTGCCTAATTAGTTCATTCTTTTCCCCCCGTGGCAAAGAGACAGGTGGTAGGGAGTGGGCCAACTTTCAGGTCTGATGGAGAAACCTCCCCCTCCCCCGAATGCTCGTCATCTGTGGAACAGCTTCCTTGAGCTTCACTCATTGCTGCTTGCTGCCTGTTGAAGGAGGCATACCTCCACTTGCTGAATTCCCCAGCAAGTGTGCTAGCACAGGGGTAACATGTGACTTACAGGTCTGTGCCCCATGGGTGTAACACCCAGCATTATCCCTAGGTGTAATCCAAACTGTGAGCTGCAGCCACCTTCTCAGCCTTGATGGGCAAGCTGGCAGTGGCTATTTTCTCCCATCTTCCCTGCCCTGTCTCTTCCAATGACCAAGATGCTTGTCAGACTTCAGTAATGTGGATCATAGTCAGGGCTTCATTCCTTTACACCACAAAGCCAGGTGGTGTTGCAGTTTAATGTCTTATCTACATCTCCTATAGCTTTTCCTCAAAGAAGAAACATCTTTTAATTTCATGGATGCAATCATCATCTGGAGAGATCTTTGAGCTCAAAGACATAAAAAGAAAGTCAAGGCCTAGTTTGTAATTTAGCATAAATGAAATCCTTTCAATGTGGAGTTATTGATGAATGAATGGTGAGATTGGGAAGGAATAAAGTACAGATGATATAGAGGTATACATGGTGGGCACATGGGTAGAAATGGTGGCTGCATTCACAGATAACTAAGTAAAGCGTGGGAGGAATGAGGACAGAAATTACATTTTGTAGAGGAATCAATAAAAACAATCTCACAAAGTGGGTACAAGATGTAGTCATATGGAGACTTCCAACTAAAGATAGAAGATACTAATGATTTCTTGATCTGCAAAAGTAGCCCATTTTGCTTTGTAGGAAATAAATGACAAATCTGATTGCCAAATATGGATTACCCTAAGTGAAAAAGGTAGGAAGGCTTGCACACCATAGCTAGAATCAGCAAATGGATCAGTTGCAACAGAAGGAAAGTCAGTGGGAGGCAAGCAGGTGAAGATGCCCACAACATTTTCAGAAGGCTCAGAATCATGCCAAGATGAGTAAGTAATCAATAATATAGTTTATTACAGCATTGGATTATGGCAGCAGACTCAAAGCGGCAGTAACAGCAAAGGGGCAAGCAAGTGGAATAGTGTGAGGGTGCATGGAAAAGCTAGAAGGAGGTGAGCTCAGGTGAGCCATGGGGAAGGTGGAGGTACAGAAGAAAGGGAGATTGTGTATCAGGCATAGAATTCACAGGAGGAACTGAGTATGGAAGGAATGGGAGCCAATTATATATAGGGAGAGTAGGCTGAGAAGGACCGAAAATAAATTAGACAAGTTGATTGAGTTTATATCATCTGGCAGGAGTTAATATATTCCATGACAAATATGGAGAAACCACAACAGTGCTATCTTTAACTTAAACAAAGTCTTAGTAAATACGCAGATATGGATGCTTTCCAAATGCAGGAGTGCCTCAAGATTAGGCTATTTATTGTTTAGACCTCTGGCATCGAGGAGAACCACCTTAATTTGATCCAGATTTGGTACTGATATATTAGTTATGTTGGAATGTCCATCATGTGGACACTGTCTAAAAAGGCACTGGGGAGCAGCAAAGGCTTTAGTCATAGGTCCATAGGTAGGTACTAGGCTATTGGCCCTAGGGCCTATATAAGCCTAGACAAAAAGGTACCTTGGCTTTCTCCACCCAAAAAAAATATTTTCCTGTGCCCCTGTTGAGCAGAGCCACAGAAGTGATTCCTGGGGTGAATTTCCTATCTCCCATCCAATCATCAAGATTTTTCTTGAAGAGTCCTAATGAGGAGCTTTGTTTGAAATTGATAGTATATGCAGAAATCTTGGAAAGAGATGTAAAGGACATCTTTATCAAAGCAAGTAAGTATTCTATTCCAAATTGACACATATTGGATCCTCCTGGAATGACACCAGTTATTTAACCAATTATTTCTCTCTGGTGCTAGAGTCCGCCACATCAGACTCACACTTAAGTTTCTCCACAACAAGACAAGTATGGCTCTGTCATTGTCCATGTTGATGTGAATGACTTGAGACATACCTCCATGGACTATATGAAGAGAGACATGATTGACCTCTCAGAGTATGTGTCCCAGGCAGGTATGACCCTAGCTCTAAACAGCATCCCATCTTCACCAAGAATTATACCACAATATCAACAAAAAATAATTGACTTCAACAATTGGCTTAGTTCTGGTGACATTCCAAGGGGATCCAGTATCTGTCTGCCTGGGATGACATGGTAGACAGGTCTCAATGCTTTGCCAGAGATGGCCTCCACCTATTACACCTGGGATTTCTGATCCTGGCCAAGGCTCTTGCCTTTCCCATTGTGCCTTTTTTAGGCAATGTCCCAAAGACAAATATTCCAACATAAAAGATCAGTCAAAAAGCAAATTGAAGGTCATGCTGCTTAACACTAGGAGCCTTAACTTGAAAATGCACTCACTGGATGTTCTCCTTGCACTGGAAGATGCTGACATCTGTGCAGTCACGGGAACTTGGTTCAGGGCTGTGAAGAGCATCCCTGACCTACCGGGCTATACCTCATTCCACACAGTCTGACCCCAAAATGAGGTCGGGAAGACTAAGGGTCGGGGAGTCTCTATCTTCATTAAGGACAGGCACACCTCCAGACTAGTTTGCCAGCATGATGCACTGGAACTGCTCCATGTGCAACTGACAGTTGGCAAGACACCCATTCAAGTTATAGCCCCATGACTCAGGACACCAGGTACCTCCTAACACCCTGATCCTTGGTGACTTCTACTACCCCACCATAGACTGGGTGAACTATTCCTGCACTAATGCACTCACCCAATGATTCCTTGACTTCATCAGTTCTAACACACTAGACCAGCTTGTCTCATCCCGCACAAGGAGATATAACATTTTGGACTTGGTTCTCACCAACATGGGCGACCACTGCACCACTCCCACAATATGTTCTTCCCTGGTGAGACAAAATCATTGCTCTGACTCATTCAAAGTTTCTATCCCACTCAACTCCCCTAGCTGTAATCAGGCAAAAAAACTTTTCAAAAGCTGACTACAACCTCCTAAGGGAGGGTATCAGTAGCTTCACAGCACCACCCTCCTCACAGGATGCAGATAAATATGCTGAACAGTATGCCAATGCAGTATACAAGCACCTGTACAACTGCATGGACTCAGCTGTACCCAACAGAACTAAAACCAGCCCCTCAAGGAAACACAAACCAAACTGTCTGGTGGACATTCTCGGTCAACAGGCTTTACAGCAAAAGGAAGAAACTGTTGTCCAAGGGTAAAAAGGAACAAATTCCAAATTGGAAACTCCATCCTTAGCTTCAACAAACAAATTAGATCACTAGTGAAAACCTCCAAAGCCAATTATGAATTGAAACTAGCCTCCTAAACAAAGGGAAACCACAAAGCCTTCTTCAGTTACATCAGGAGCCTCCATGGCAAAGCCCAGGTTTATTCCAAATTAGTACTTAACAGTATCACTTACACTGATTCTGTTGACTTAGCCAACCTGCTAGCAGATAGGTTCAGTGCAAACTTCATCCCCTGCCCCCCCCAAAGGACCATTTGACATCCCCAATACTTGTCCTAAGCTAACATCTCTGTAGATCAAGTGTTAAAGGCCTTATCCAAGGCAAAAAACAAAGCTTCCATGGGACCTGATACTATCCCAGGCTGCATTCTGCATCATCTCTAGCAAGAACTAGCTTTGCCATTCAACTACAGCCTAAGTACAGGCTTCATTCCAACAGAGTGGAGAACTGCCATTGTCATCCCCAAGGTGGTGCCACTTTCCAGCCATTCATCCTCAATCCCTTTTCCCATTTTGCATACGGGGTCAGGGTGTCACTTCAACAGTGACAATCATTTCGAGCCAAGGTTTACATCACCGGGTGGCTAGCCCTGCCATGGTAATTCATTCATACCACTCACTGACACACACACTTGCACTAACAGGCTGTTTAGACTGTCCAATCCACCTATTGCATGTCTTTAGACTGTGGGAGAAAAACGGTGCACCCAGAGAAAACCTACGTGACCACAGTGAGGACATGCAGACTTTGGGGACAAATTTGTGGTTTCCCATCCACTCATCAAAGTTGTGCTTGAAGAGGGTCAGTGAGATACTTTGTTTGACTTGTATGGGAAGTCTATTCCAGAGATGGGGTGGCCTCTGGGAGACAAACCTGTCTCTCCAGCAGGTTTTGTTGATGCTGCATATTAGATTCAGGCCTTTTGAGCAGGCAGTTTGCGAGGAGTTAGACTTGCGGATATGGAGCATCTCTAATACAGCAGGGTCCAAGATTACCTTGTAGGTAAGACACAGATCACCTCTGAGCAATCTGTATGATACCAAGTAAAGTGATAGTGATTTGAGCCTGTCCACATAGGACAGGTGTTGGAGGCCATGGATTCTCTTTGTGAGGTATTTCTGTGTCCTTTCCAGTTAGTGCAAGTGTTTGGAGAGGTACTTACTAAACGGGGTGTTGTACTCAATTATTGGCCTAATGAGGGAGGAGTACAGAGAGGTAATAACCTCCTTTTTCTGGATGCAATCCCTTCACTTATGAGATGAACCAAGTAAAAGGCTTTTCTGACCACTGCTACTACATGATGGCAAATGTGAGATTGTTGTCAACTTGTGTGCCCAGGTCTGTCACCACAGGTTGTGTGTTTAGGGGGCTGCCACTAATGTGGTAATCAGCAGGGGCCGTGTTTTTGCCGAATGGTATGATAATACTTTTTTTGCATTTAACTTAAGGGCATGACTTTGGCACCAGTCATTTGTTGCTGTGAGACCCTCTTGAAATATGTTAACATCATTTGGGGAGTCAGTGACAGCACCCAACTTACAGTTGTCCACAAACTTGGTCAGCCACAGGCCTTTTGTCTTTGCTTGGACCTCTGAGAAGTAAATGCCAAACAGTAGGGGTCTCAGGACATATCCCTGGGGAACTTCGCTAATGACAGGTCTGCTATCAGAGGTAGTGGCACCTATTTTGACCTTGTGGGTCCTGTCAATGCACCATTTGGCCACCCACCTAATGAGATAGGGAGTTACACCAAGTTCTGTTAGCTTTTTGATGATGTCTGAGTGGGGGATTGTGTCAAAGGCTTTGGCCAAGTCAAGTTAAGCTGTGTGTACTGACTTTCCCTCATTCAGTGCCTTGGTGAAAGTCTCAAAATGTCAACCAAGTTCAACAGGCAAGATCTGCCCTTAACGAATCTGAACTGGGTGGGGTCAAGTGCTTGGAGATTGCCTGCGTCCTTGTTTATGAGGTCCATAATAATACGCTCCATGGCCTTACAGATCAGACTTGCCAAGCTAATGGGGTGATAGTTACCAGGGTCAGTATTCACACCACCTTTGTGCAAAGGGATGACAATAGCAGTTCTCCAGTCTGCTGGAATGAAACCTGTACTTAGACTATGGTTGAATAGGGTGCTCAATGGCGAAGCTAGTTCTTGATGGAGATGTTGCAGAATACAGCCTTGAATACTATCAGGTCCCATGGAAGCTGTGTTCTTTGCCTTGGATAGGGCCTTTAACACTTGATCTATGGAGATGGAGATGTGAGGAGGGATGTCGAATGGGTGTCTAAGGTAGGACAGGGGGGTGAAGTTTGCACTGAACTTATCTGCTAGCAGGTTGGCTAAGTCAACAGGATCAGTGTAAGTGGCACCGTTAAGAACTAATTCGGAACAATCCTGGGCTTTGCCATGGAGGTTTCTGATGTAACTGAAAAGGCTTTGTGGTTAGCCTTTGTTTTGGAGGCTAGTTTCAATTCATAATTGGCTTTGGAGGTTTTCACTAGTGATCTAATTTGCTTGTTAAGGCTAAAGAGGGAGTTTTTCTAATTGAGATGTTGTACCTTTTTACCCTTGGACTACGGCTTCTTCCTCTTGTTGTAAAGCCTGTTGCTAGAGGATGTCCACCACATAGGTCTGTGTTTCCTTGAGGAGCAGGTTTTACTTCTGTTGGTTTATTGGAATGCTACAGATGTTTGAACATTTGTGATATCGGCCATCAGTAATGCCAGCAGAGGTGATCAAAAAGTTACTTTGTGGGAGGTTGTAGAATAGGGTTACCACCTGCCTCTTTGCGAGGGACAGTAAGTACCTTTTGGGCAGTTGTGTCTTGCAAAAAAAAAAAAACTAAAAAATGGCAAATGTCCTGAGATTTTAGGACAAAATTATTTCCCAAGTTTTCTTTAATAGTTACATAAAACAGTTATTTGTTATCTGAAACACCTAAAATGTTATATGAAATAGCATAAACAGCTCAAATGCTGCAAGCTTTTATTTTTGGAAAAAAAGTGAAGTTCTGTCCTTTCCACTGGCTGTGGGTATGATTTGTCTTGCAAAATCTCATGTTTCTATCAAAAATACCCACTCTGGGCATTTGAAAAGGTGGCAACCCTATTGTAGAACAGCAGGGAGTGGGGATTTGCCCCTTCTCCACTGTGGTGCAATCCCGGTGCTGGTATATCTAATTAGCAACCCCCCCCCCCAAAAAAAAGCATTTTTTGGGGGTGTTTTACTTTTCTATACTTTTAAACCAATAGTTAGTTGCTCAGTGTTGTTGTCCTTAGATAGTTTAAAGTATATATATATATATATATATATATATATATATATATATATATATATAAAATGAAATTTAGTGTTTTAACCTTTGTTTTCTTCTTTCGTATTTCTAGTTGAATCATTGTGTTTTGTATTATTGTCTTGTATCTTGACTGGACTTTTCTGAAAAGGGTAATTTTGTGCTCAGTTGGCCTACCCCAGTAAGGAAATGGTAATAAATAAAAAATAAAAACAGATGTGCTTTCTTATTGAGAATTTAAATACTAGTTATGATGTTTTGAAGTTAAAAATGCCATTTGTTTGAAAGTGCAGGATTTCTTCCTAGAAATGTTATAAACTGTGCAAAACTAGATTAGAGGTAGTTAGATATATTAAAACAGCTCTATATTATTACTGCATTGTTGGGCCAAGTTTATTACCGTGTGCTGGGCAGGCATTTTTCCTGTATTAGTTCAAGGGTTACATCAGAGTTCACCACTGTCCGTAATTTTGAATGAATTGTTAGTTGGTACCTACTCACTCACGTTTGTAATTTTGTTGCAAAATCTGGGGCTTAGGTCTCAATCTCCAAAATCGGGACAAAGATATAAATAAATGTTTACATCGTTTAATTAATTTTTGTTGCCCACATAAGTGAACTGGGACAAGAAGAACCATTTTCCGTCGCTACCTTAGTGCATAGTACAGAATGTTAGAAAATGATACATGACTGTACATACATGCATGCATACATACATAAATGCATACGTGTTCAGGAACAGCCCAAATTCACGCAGACATTTTTAAAATATTGACAGTATTTACCCTGACATTAGAGAGAATAAGAATATTTGTATTATTGTGCATTTTGTGATGCGCAAGGAATTTGTAGCTGTGTTGCCTGGAAGCATATATTTACCCTCACCTCAAATCTCTTAGTGCAAAAAATCTGGACAAAGCCTAAAATGATGGGGGGGGGGGGGGGGGGGGCAAATAGGGATAGATTTTAAATATCGCTCTTACACGCTTAGAAAGTTGATAGAATAGCAGGTTTTGCATTAGCATGAATTTTCTGAAGGATGAGTCTTAAACTCAAATATTTGTCATTATTTAATGACTTCAATCCTCAGCTATTTACCAGAAAGGTATAGCTTTTAGGAGGAACACACCAAAAATATGAGGACAATCTGCGAAAATTGTACAGTTGGGAGGATCACAATCACAAATTATACGAGGTGCAAGGCAATTTAAAGAGACAAAATAAGGGACGTTCTGCAAAATCAAGGACACCTTACAGACAAGCAGGGAAGGAATTGTTTCAGATTTCGCACCCCCTGCAGGAAGCAAAGTGACCGACGAGTATAGCAATAGCCCGAATGGGGATACTTGCAAAGGTATAATAAATTGTTTTGTTTAACCACGTTACAGAGAAAATTGGCGATTTCCTGAAACAATCTGAACGCCGTATACCTTTTTTCTGACTGAAGCATGTAGGAAAGCAACCATTACCTTGTAAATCGCAATGTTATAATGGCTTTATCTCATAGTAGACCGAGTCAATGTGCAGATGCGGCTTCCTTTTACTGAAGGTCAGTGAAGTAAAGGAAGGAAGCTGTGAGGAAGTTAGCCTTTTATGTGTATCAAAAAGCTGCATGTGATTTACATTTTTTTTTTGTTTTCTAAACTAGAATCTGCCAAGGCAGCATCTCTAGTCCCCATCTTGTTTAAGGGAAAGTCCAACTGGAAGTTGAACCCCTTTTTAGCGGAGGCCAAGAAAAAAAACTCCAAAGTTACAATAATACACGAAAGATGGTCATAAAACAGAGACATATAATAGTGCAAGAGTCTGTTTCATGTATTATTTCTGTTTCTGATTTAATGGCTCTGTTTCATGTATTATTGTTCCTTTGAAGCTGAACTTCACTTAAGATTTATTAAGCTTGATCGTACTGTGTGTATCTAAGTTACGAAAACTCGCACGAGCGTTAGTTTTATGACTCTGGCACTTGGCACAACAGCCGTTTGTAGTAACCCTGACGCCCACCGCTCGACAACGGTGAAAACCTCTGCCTCTCCTTCTCCATGACAACGTGACGCTTCCATGAGTTGCCTGCGGTATTCCTGCTACAGTCACAGCGTAATTACTTGTTTGCCTTTTGTGGATTGTATTTAAGGATTTATCCTTTCTCTTAAACTGGAGTTTCAAAATGTCCCCCAAAGCGCTCAAAGTTGTTACTGAACTGGAGATTCACGCAGTAAGTAGATACGTCTTTCCAGTCATAAAACAACAACTAATAATAAAAATGTGTGTCTGCTAGGAGAATTTTAGACCTTGGAAACACTTTTGTTTATTTTAAATAATGTTCCGTATTTTATCGAATGGTGTACAACAAAGCAATTTACTGCATATGAAAGCATTTTGACATTTTTGGATTTAGATGTGATTTGGTACAGCTATTGCTTGTTTTCTTTATGTGAAGCTCTCCCCGCCTATTCTGCCTCTAACTATTCATACATATGCCTTTTTTTCTTAAATATCACCATATTAATGTATACTTATTCAATAGGAGTAGGCAGAGAGGGCAGAATCCAGCTATAAGTCAGAGAGTTTTATACATTAAATCAATTTTACTAACAGTCTTTGTTTTCAGGCATATTTACAACATAGCACCAAGCCAAACATGCAAAATAAACAAATATTCACGTTTAATGTAATTTAACTTAAACCACTCAATATACATTAGTAATATATAATGTGTTTATTGAGCTATAATCTATACATTATTCTTAATTTCAATTACCTAGACTGTGTAGAATTGTTTCTAGTATTGTCACTATAATATGATTTCATCTTTCACACTGCCATACCTGCATCTTGTAAAGAGTATTTACTTACACTGGAGATGCATGTATTTATTAATGTATTTCTGGCAGAATTTACCCACCATTATTTTACAATCCATTTCCTAAATTTCATCCACTAACTTTATTAAGCATTGTTTTACAACAGTAACCCCTCCCAATCACAGTAGCAAGGCCTGCACAAACCCTGCCCAACAGGCTGCCCACATGAATAAACATGAAGATGATGAGAAAGTCCACATGAATATTCATTCATTATTTCCGGCATGCGGTAAACATTCAACTTTTTGTTTTGGTAATATTTAAAAGCTTTCTTATTTTATTTTCCCTGTGCTTTTTGAAGGGGGACCAGCCCCCCTGCACCCCTCCGTGTATATAAATGTTTGTGGCAAAGGCATCCATGTGTATCCTTGTAGCTCTCAAATATTTTTTTCCTTGTGCTTTTTGCTAGGGGGGACAGCCCCCCTGCACCCCTTGTGCATGTAAAGACAACTCTGAGATCACACTACTTTGAGGAAGTAGGGAAACTTCTTGTGATGTCACAGGCAAATCAGCATGACATGTCAATCATGCATTATTTGCATGCTACGTCATGGCCATTAGGCATGTCGATCACTATGGCCATGCCCATTCCTGCGCAAAATGACTGGGGGGGTACTGTTGTAAAACATCTCCCTTTATTATTTCTTGGCATCTTGGACTTACTCCCACTTTCTTTTTCCATGTTGTTATTTTTTTCTTAGCAGCTATCAGTATTAAACTTGGTACGGTTTTTTATTATCATGACTTACTGATGTGTTTTTAGTTAATCACATGTATTTAAAATGTGCAAATACTAAAATATCAGTAAAATCAACAAATTAAGACAAGTAACATGGCTAAATATGTAGCAAGGGTATAAAAGTGCCTGCTTATCAGATTTTAAGATGGTAAGAATCACTGGTAACCCCTTGACAGCTGTGTGAAGTGTTCAGATGTGTTGGTAGGATACCAACAACTCTACTGGACAAGCAGGAAACCATATGGAGTGAATCAAGGTATTTTATTACAAAACTCTTGTACATCAGCCTTGATGCCACTGCCAGCCAGTGCAAACCATGGCAGCACAATGGTGATATGGTTTGTTGGGAGTGGTGTGGGGTAATTTAATTTATTAATCAATTAAATTAAGTGAGCATCAAAGACAGTTTCTAGGCATAACGTGGGCCATAGCAGCAATGGTAAATAGAACTCACAGATGTATAAATACTGTACATATACACACATATGTGTGTCTATATATATATATATATATATATATATATATATATATATATATATACATATATATATGTCCATTTATATCTATATTTATAAATTTACATATCTTTTATATATGTGTATGCACGCACACACACACACACACACACACACACACACACACACACACACACACACACACACACACACACACACACACACACACACACACGTGCACAAATATATATATATATATATATATATATATATATATATGTATATATATATATAAAATATATCTACACAAATACACATACATATAGACACTTGCAGCCAGTCAACCAGCATGTTTTGGGGAGCTGGGAAGCAATGGAGTATATGAAGACTCCCACAGACAACTTCAAAATCCTTGTGCAAGTAAATTCTGCATGAATGATTGTCTCAAGGTCCTCATATGTTGTTACAGGCTTAATATGGGCAATGTTCAACTACTGCTGCCAGTTGGTCTTAAAATGACAGAAGGTAATTGAGGGGCAGGCCATCTAAACACAGTGGAAAGGCTAGGAGATATAGAGGGCCTTAAGGTTGCATGTATAGTCACTGGTTTAGTCATTACAGGACTGAGTATCAAGCAGCCATTCCTCATCCATTTTAAGATGATGTTCAGACTTCCTTCTAGAAATGTAAGAGTCAGCATATACTTCTGAGTGACACCAAATTGATTTCACCAGTTTAGCAAATCTACCTCAAGTACCTCAAGTGGATCATAGTTTTGAGCGTCCACCTTTGCCTTGCTGGCATACAAGAAACCCGTGAATGTATGTATATATGTATATATATATATATATATATATATATATATATGTGTGTGTGTGTGTGTGTGTGTGTGTGTATAAAGCAAACTTCACACTTCTTAAGACTGGAGTGGTATCCTTCAAGGCCCCCGAGCCAGTGGAAACCACAACCCACGCTGCTGAAACCCTTACAAATGCCTTCTACGAGCACCTCCAGGAATGTATGGATCAAGCAATCCCTAATAAAATCAAGACCCTTTCCACCAAAGGCAGGCGCCCGGTCTGGTGGACTCCGGCCATAAACAAACTCTACAACAAGAGGAGAAAGCTACTACATGACAGAGCAAAATCCCTAAAAGGGAAGGCATCTCTGATCAATACTAGCAAAAAACTAGGATCACTCATAATATCATCCAAGGCCAGCTTTGAGAGAAAAATCGCTAATGACACAACAGACAATCATAAAGCCTTCTTTAGCTATGTTAGAAACCTGGGTGGAAACTCCCAGATATGCTCAGAATTAGTCCAAAATGATAAAAAAATCACTGAACCCACAGACATTGCCAACATACTGGCAGACAGGTTCAGTGCAAATTTCTCCCCTCCCTCCCCCCCAAAAGGAGAAATATCTATCCCACCAGAGTCTAGCCTCCCAAACATCTCAGATGCCCAGGTGAGAGCTGCTCTCTCTAAAGGAAAAAACACAGCATCAATGGGACCGGACGGTGTCCCTGGCTGTGTGCTACACGAACTCAATCAGGAACTAAACCCACACATAAGGCTGCTGTTTAATCTTAGCCTTACTACAGGATACGTACCCAAAGAATGGCGTATGGCAACTGTGGTCCCACTCCACAAAGGCAGTGCTTCTACGGACCCTGGAAATTACTGCCCCATAAGCTTGATGAGCCTTGTCTGCAAAGCTATGGAGAGGATCATAATGGAACTCATAAATAAAGACATTGGGGACCTACAGACACTGGATCCTACCCAATTTGGCTTTGTCAAGGGCAGATCCTGCCTCTTGAACTTGGTCGACTTTTTCGAAACAGTCACTAAGGCCATTGATGAGGGTAAGGCAGTTCACACAGCCTACCTTGACCTAGCAAAAGTGTTCGACACAATACCCCACTCGGCATCATAGAAAAGCTCACCAGCTTAGATGTAAACCCATATGTCACAAGATGGGTTGCAAACTGGCTCAAGGACAGAACACACAGGGTTAGAGTTGCTGGTGCCATTTCAGACTCTAAGCCGGTCACGAGCGGTGTCCCACAGGGCTCAGTCCTGGGCCCCCTCTTGTTCGGCATTTATTTTTCTGAAGTGCAGGCAAACATAGGGGATTGTGGCTGACAAAATTTGCAGATGACTGCAAACTGGGCACCATAATTGACACTCCATCAGACACAGACATCCTCCAGAAAGGTCTCATAGAAATGGATAACTGGTGCCAGAGCCATGGCCTTAAGCTAAATGCCAAAAAATGTATAGTCATACCCTTTGGGGAAAAACAAGGTAACCCCTAATTACCACATAGGTGGTAATCCATTAAACACGGAAGAAGTTATCAGGGACCTGGGGACCCAAGTTGACAGTAACCTCTTTTGACACTCACATTGCCAAAGTGGTTAGGAAGACCTTCTACATTGCCCACCTGATCATGAAGGGATTCACATCCAGATCAGGAGAGGTCATTGTACCCTGTACTCTTCACTTATCAGACCAATGATTGAGTACAACGCCTCATTCGAATGTACCTTACCCGACACCTGCAGCAGTTGGAAAGACCCCAAAAGTTCCTCACCAAAAGGATAAAGGGGCTCAAACATATGTCATACGATGCCCGACTGAAGAAACTCCAGCTCTATTCAGTCGCATACTGTCTGCTCAGAGGTGATCTGTGCCTGACATACAAGGCCATGTCCAACCCGAATTAATGGACATGCTCCACCTCAAAAATCCAAATCCACCAGAGCCACGAGAGCAAGAGACTTAAACCTCAACACGGATATAAATAGGACGTGCTGGAGGGACAGATTCATCACCCAGAGACTCCCTACACTATGGAACAGAATCCCAGTCCATGTGAGGCAGAGCCCCTCACTGACTCTGTTCAAGAGAAATCTTGACGAGTGGATGGGAGATCGTAGGTTTACCCCGGGAATCATCTCTGTATCACTGCTGGACAGAGGCACAGCAAACTAATGGGTATAGTATTCTCATCCTAAGGGGTAGTGAAAGCCACACACACTCTGGCTAGGCTTATAAATGCCCTAGGGCAGATAGCCTAGTATGAACCTATGAACCTATGAACCTATGCATGTGTGTATATTGTACATATGTATATTATACATTATATAGTATACATATGTGTATATATATATATATATATATATATATATATATATATATATGTGTGTATATATATATATATATATATATATATATGTGTATATATATATATATATATATATATATATATATGTATATATATATAGATAGATGTGTATATATATATATATATATATATATATATAGTGTGTTTATGTAATATATAATGTGTAATATGCATTATATATAAATGTATATATTTTTATATATATATATATATATATATATATATATATATATATATATATATATATATGGGTCTACTTGAGTTGGACGAAAGACCAGAAGATCGAAATCCGGAAAGCCGAGACGAAAACAACGAAATCGCAGAACACCGAAAAGTGCGGAATTCAAAATCCCGATGTTACAGGAGTTTGAATTAGCGCTTTTCATGTTCTGCTGTAGGTTAAGTGTGTGTGTGTGTGTGTGTGTGTGTGTGTGTGTGTGTGTGTGTGTGTATTTGTGAGGGGAAATGCTGTGTGTAAGTGTGTGTTGTGACGGTGGTGTGTGTGAGGGTGTGTGTTTGCCTTGTGTGTCTGTTTGTGCAATCTCGGAGTTAGAATATTAAAGTAGGGGGTGTGGGGGGTGCAGGGGGGCTTGCCCCCCCTGCTATCATTAGTAAAGGGTGTTTTGTTTAGTAGTGTGGGGCAGTTGTGTGTGTGTTTTTGTGTGTTATGTGTTTTGTAAACTTACGTGTTTTTCGGTGTTCTGGGGTTTCGTTGTTTTCGTCTCGGTGTTCTGTGTTTCGTTCTTCTGGTCTTTCGTTGTTACAAAGTAGACCCATATATATACGTCTATGTTATAAGAATGAAAGGTCAAGCTCTCAAATGCTCACATGAGCGAATATTTAAAAACTCAAAATCACTACAGCCCCCCACATCTCCCGCTAAACATATATTCCAACTCCGAGATCGCACCGCAGTGAGGAAAGGGCAAATATTCTGATCTTCATTGTAGTGTGAAAAAAAAATAACAAAATCAAGTTTTTAAATATTCACTCATGTGAGCGTTCGAGAGTTTGATCTTTCGTTCTCATAACATAGACCCTATATATATATGTATTCAGGGCCTTTTTGTTCCTGAACATTTTGACCCAATCTTACCTCTTCCTTTTCTTGACCTAGAAATCAGCTGTTATCCAGCCAGCCTCTTTAATGTAACCTGATCCCCTCTTAACCCCTGTAGCAGTGTGGGTGAGCATCCCTGCCACATTGCTGGGTTCTTGACCGATGTGACTATTTCCTAGCTACAGCACACATACTGATTGGTGGGCATTCACTTTATTCTGCAGCTGTATACCCAGCCTCCTCTAGATCATCCATTACTCCCATTTTCCAGGCCGATTGCTCCCTTTTTAACTAAATGCAGGTAATTGGCTCACAGTTATGGCTTTATCTCTCTGGGCCATGGAGCCAGTACTATTTTTGAAGGAAGTTAATTACAGATATCTTCTGAATGTAATGAGCGGTTATGCATCATATAATGTATATGACACTTTTTTCCTAAGTTTTTTAAATTCTGTTTTTTGTGTGGGGGCTCCCCAGTTTGGTATTTAGGAGTACTGCATTCCAGGCAAAGAATTTCAGATACTCACCAGGCTGAACAAGGAGAGGGTCACGGTGAGCAGCCTGTCGGGCGCTAGGATCCGCCACATAACACAAGCACTCAGGTCACTCCAAGGCAAGTACAAATATGACTCAATCATTGTCCATGCTGGTGTGAATGACCTGAGACGTACCTCCCTGGACTACATGAAAAGAGACATAAAGGAGCTCTCTGAGCATGTAGCCCAGGCCGGTATGACCCTGACCTTGAGTAGCATCTTACCCTCACCAAGAATGATGCCACAATATGAAGACAAGATGATCAATTTCAACAATTGGCTTAAGTACTGGTGTCATTCAAAGGGGATCCAATGCCTGTCAGCTTGGGATGATATGCTCGACAAGCCACAATGCTTCGCTAGGGACGGCTTGCACCTGTTACCCCTGGGCTTTCGGATATTGGCAAAGGCTCTTGTTACCCCCATAGTGCCTTTTTTAGGCAAGGCTCAAAAGACAAACCCACCTCCATAGGTATCACAAGGGATAAGAAACTAAGAGTAATGCTACTCAACGCCAGAAGTCTAAACCTCAAGATGCATGCACTCGAAACTCTCCTTAGCATGGAGAACACTGATATCTGTGCAGTAACAGAAACCTGGTTCAGGGCTCCCGAGAGCACCCCAGCACTACCAGGTTATACCTCATACCATGCTTTTCGGCCCCAAAACTTGGACCGAACCACAAAAGGAGGGGGAGTATCGATATTCATCAAAGATACCCACACCTCCAGGTTGGTGGCAAAGCACGAAGCATCAGAGACTATCCATGTGCAGCTAACAGTGGGTAAAACTGCCTTCCAGTTTATAGCCTGCTACAGACCACCCTCCCAAACCCAGGAACCACACTCGGCCTTCCTGAGAACACTGGAAAATATGAAGGTCTCTCCAAACACCATTATATTGGGCGACTTCAACTACCCAAACATAGACTGGGAGCATTACTCTAGCTCCAACACCCTAGCCCAAAGGTTCCTAGAATTTATAAACTCAAATGCTATGAAACAACTTGTTACCACTCCCACAAGAGGGGAAAACATACTGGACCTGATCATCACCAACATGGGGACTCTATGCTCCAGACCAGAAGTGTATCCCTCACTGGTAAGATCAGACCATAAACTAATCTCACTGGATATTCACATCCCGACCCCACCCCCTGCCCAGAAAACCACAGTGAAAAACTTCTCTAAAGCAAATTTTACACTCCTGAAAACTGAGGTGGAATCCTTCAAAGCCCCCGGGCCTGTGGAAAATACGGCCCAGACCACAGAATCCTTTATAAACGCATTCTATGAACACCTTCAGGAATGCATGGATGATGTGATCCCAAATAAAACCAAGACCCAATCCTCCAAAGGCAGACGTCCTGTCTGGTGGACCCCAGCCATAAACAAACTATACAATAGAAGGAGGAAGCTACTAAATGATAGAGCAAAATCCCAAAAAGGGAAGGCATCACTGATCAGTATTAGCAAAAAACTACGGGCACACATAAAATTGTCTAAAGCCAGCTTCGAGAGAAAAATTGCACAGGACACTAAGGATAATCACAAGGCTTTCTTTAGTTATGTTAGGAACCTGGGTGGTAATTCCCAGATATGCTCAGAATTAGTCCAAAATGGCAAAAAATACACCGAACCCACAGACATTGCCAACATCCTAGCTGACAGGTTCAGCAAACTTCTCCTCCCCACCAAAAGGGCAAATATCTATCCCAGCAGAGTGCTGCCCCCCTGACATCTCAGATGCTCAGGTAAGAGCCGCCCACTCCAAAGCAAAAAACAAAGCATCAGTGGGACCAGATGGTGTCCCGGGCTGCGTCCTACATAAACTCCAAGAAGAGCTAAACCCAAACATAAAACTACTGTTCAATCTCAGCCTTACTACAGGATATGTGCCCAAAGAGTGCCAAAGTGGTTAGAAAAACATTTTATATAGCCCACCTAATCATGAAGGGATTCACATCTAGATCAGGGGAGGTCCTCGTGCCTCTTTACTCATCTCTCATCAGGCCCATAATTGAGTACAATGCCCCTTTTGGGATGTACCTTACCAGACACCTGCAGCAACTGGAAAGACCCCAAAAGTACCTCACCAAGAGGATCAAAGGGCTCAAACAGATGCCATATGCTGCCCGGTTAAAGAAACTCCAGCTCTACTCAGTGGCATACCGCCTGTTCAGAGGCGATCTGTGCCTGACATATAAAGCCATTTCCAACCCGGAATTAATAGACATGCTGCACCTCAGAAAATCCAAATCCCATCGAGCTACGCGCTCGAGAGACTTGAACCTCAGCACTGAAATAAATAGGACATGCTGGAGGGACAGATTCATAACCCAGAGGCTCCCTTCACTCTGGAATAAAATCCCAGTCCAGGTTAGGCAGAGTCCCTCATTGACTCTCTTCAAGAGGAATCTTGATGAGTGGATGGGAGATCGTAGGTTTACCCCGGGTATCACTTCTGTGTCATTGTTAGACAGAGGCACAGTATACTAACCTCGAAAAAGGGCATAGCAAAATAAATTTAAAATTCTGGCTAGGCTTATAAATGCCCTAGGGCAGATAGCCTAGTATGAACCTATGAACCTATGAACAAATGGTAAGACATTACCTAACAGACCAAGCAGAGGACACTTCTTTGTAATTTGTAAAACATAGAGTATATTAACATTTTCCAATGCCTTTCTGAATAGTTCAGTTTACCATGAGATTTTTGGCTTGGAATTATATCGTCCCATGCTATTTCATATGTCTTGTTCAAAGACTAGATAATCCAGCACAGTGTTCAATATATGGGTTGAATCAGTGAAGTATATAGCGGTACAGTGATCTCTCTGGAATTGGATGGGAGTTGTGCTTATTTTTTGATACTGGTAGATGTTCATTGTTCAAAGCTTAAAAAGATCTTTTATACACCAAATAACCAAGGAAAACAAACTATATTTAAGTAAAATATTTTATTAATTGCCTCTTAAAAAAAATGTGGCACATTGGCAATTCTGCCTTGCAAGAAATGCTTTCAAGATTAAAATTCTTATTCATCCAGGTCTCTGTTAAGAAATCAGTTTTGAATGCTGCTCCTAAATTATGTCACCTCTTTGACCTGCATAACTGCATCACGGATTGCTGATAACACTGGATTCTGTGGTATTAATTGCATCTACCCCTTGGCAGTCTGTCAAGGATTTGGAGCAATATGCTGACATTTAATTAGTTTACTATCTCAAGACAATTTAATATTAATTATATATATAATTTATTTATACTTTAATATCTGCAGTGGTGGTGCTGCGGTAGTGTTGTCGCCTCACAGTAAGACGCTGTCCGGTTTGATTCTCAGCTAGAGCGTCTTCTGCGTGGAGACATGCGTGAATGGGCGTACCTTCGTTGAAGGTTGTGCGTCAGGGCTGGCAACTCGGCACGTAAAAATCAACTGCCAATCATTAGTGGACCGGAGTTCCGCTGTGGCAACCCCTAGCCGGGAAAAGCCGAAGGACACAAGATATTTATTTATACTTTAATAATAACTTACACTTCCTTTAAATTCTATTTTATGTAGAATTCATTTTAAAAGGGACAGACACTCCCCTTAAAGAGCAGGGAAACACAACTTCAGAAGCATTAGTTACATTTGTGTGTACTGTACTTAGTACATGGGCGTAGGTCTAGCATGGTTAACAGCTGCTAAAAAAACAAGGTCAGTATCATGTTTCAAATTAGAAACAATACCTGTCTTGTTGCAGGCAGACCTCCCATTAGCCTGCAGACCCCTTTTTGGCACCAGTGTAGCACAGGTGGTAACTTTCTGTCTGTGATGTTCTGCGCACTTCCTGGATATTACATGGAGGAAAGACAGACATCTCTTCAGATGCGAGTTCGTACTGGAGTGATGAAGGGTAATACTAATACAAATCTGGCTACGCTGATCAAGATGAACCAGAGCAGACAGTCTATGCCCTGCTCCCACCCCTGACTCCTTCAGATCCCTATATGCCTAAAGAGGTAGAATATATTATGTGGGACTGTAGAAGGCTGAGAAAGGGTGGTGGGTAATGAAAGATCCCTTCTGTTTATCAAACCCATAATTATAATAGAGGACCACCAAAAATTAAATGCAAAATCCTGTAATCTAATCTATAATACTGCTTAAATCAATAGTGGATATCAGAAGATGAACAGGTCAAAAAAAAAAAAAAAAAAAAACTATAGAGCATTGACTACAACATGATACTGCAGAAAACAGCATAAAACTCATACAAGGTCGTTGCATAATATTTTACAAAACAAAAACAAAAATGCAGAGTTTGAGGTGCAACTGAGGATTGATTGGCCACATAGTTTACCCATTTCCTCACTTATTGAAAATATTGAACATTGTACTTACCAAAAGCACTCTCCCCCACCCCTTGTAAGATAGCATTATGTCTGTACCACTTACTCTCGAATTTCCTCTCCACTCAGACCACATTACATTCCCCTATTGTATTTTGCCTAGTGAATCTTGCTCTGCTTACAGAGTATACAGCTATTACAGCTTTTTACGCCTCCTAAAAGTTGAACATGGAACAACAAAGCTCTTCCAAAGTAAAATACAGTAAATGTTAAAGGTGTATACATCAACAACATATGTTTGCTCATATTTACTATTACTTTCTCTTGTTATTATTATGGCTGAATTTTTGTGTTATAGATTGCAAAGGAGACCTTGTGCCCTTTAACCTCTTGATACAAATAGTTCCATTTATTGATGTGCATGGGATTAAGAGGGTGCATTAGCACCTGTTGTAAGGTATAACTCAACAATCTGAATGTAATATCTGTCAGCAGTACTGCATTGTGACTGACAGATACCAGTTCACCATACCTGTAGGTCAAGGGGTAGTTCAGGCTTACAGAAATAAAATCACCCAGAAGACTGCAGAATGATGCCATACTGTGTTAGCATTACAGCAAAATAAAATACCATTCAGGGATGCTGTGAAGTCTAGTGCCACAGATGAAGGGCTGACTCATTCCTGGAAGAATAGTATTTCCCTAAAACATCCATCCTGTAAGACGTAGTACTTATAAAATAATCTGTTTGCTGTTGTTGTTGTTTCTTTTGTTTAAATTTTTAAATGTTTGATTGTGGAATTTTTATGCTGTACATGGAGCACTATGATTATGTTTCAGTATCATGAAAAAGACCACCTTTTTAAGCGCTACTCTTCTCCAAAACCTGATATTAACAGTGCTTTGAAAGATGATTTACAGTTGTTAAGTACCTTTCTAAGTGCTGTTAAAATTGGTCTTGCACTAAGCATTGAGCACAACCAGTGCTCGCTAAGGGCTTTAATGGCTTTCAAAACTGGTAAAACATTTTGCACTTTTTTCATTTTTTTCTATAACTATTAGTATTTGGAGCAGGTAAAGGTGTGTGCACTACAAAGAAAGTGCAGTTGTGTAAAGTCTTACCATAGCAGTAGATGTCCTTGCCTTCACTGTTGCAGTACCACATATGTATGGGTTTTCCCTGCCATGAAAGCCCCATGTCGTCCAGTATACCAAAGCCTACAAAGTTTTATGGTACGCCAGATGTCACATGTATGGTCCCCGCATAGCATTGGCCATAAAAGTGATGTGCAGACGTACCATCCTCAAAATAGATTGCTTCAGTAGGAACAGCAGTCTGAGGGACTCCATGAGGTAGCCTGTACACCCAGGAAGGAAAAGGGTAGGGGGAAGGACGGAGGGAGGGAGGGACTGAATACCGCAACAGTGAAGGCAAGGACATGTACTGTTATAGTAACATTTTAAACAGCTGCCCTTAAATTCAAAGTTGCAGTATTCCTTACTTATGGAAGAGTGCCAAAGCTCAAGAAGAAACTTGGGAGGAGCAAGGAGCAATAGAGCACTCTATGAAACCATGGAGAATGGCCCTAGCAAAACTAGGCCTAGCCCTGGAGATGTCATCCAGCTTATGGTGCTTGGTAAAGGTATGCACAGAGGTCCAGGTAGCTGCTTCTAAAATAGAGGGGGGCATCCAGTCCTTTGAGAAAAGCTGCAGAAGAAGCAACACCTCTGGTAGAATGAGCCTTAACAGAAGAAGGAAGGCTCTTACCTTGAAAGGTATAACAAAAGGAAATAGCTTTTGAAATCCAAGAAGAAATAATTTTTTGGATATAGCTAATCCTAAGGATCTGGGATGAAAGGAAACAAACAACTGATCAGATTTCCTAATAGATTTAGTCTTATGCAAATAAATTCTGAGTTGTCTATGCACATCCAAGGTATGCAGCACCCTCTCACCGGCATAGTGTGGAGAGGGGAAAAAGGAAGGCAAATTGATAGACTGATTAGGTGACAACTTATTAACCATTTTAGGCGTAAAAGAGGGATTAGTATGCAAGGACACCCTGTCCTTGTGAAACACCAAAAATGGAGGACAGGCCATAAGGGCTTGCAACACATTCATCTGGCAGAAGTAATGGCTAACAAAAGAACTGTCTTCCAGGAAAAATGTTGCAAAGAAGCTGAAGCAGCAGGCTCAAATGGAGACCGAGCCAACTTTTCCAATACAAAGTTAAGATCCCAGGAAAGGGAAACAGGCTTCCTGGGAGGTCTGATATGAAGGATGCCTTTAAGGAATTGTTTAGCCTCAAATCCAGATGCTAAAGGAAGAGATAAAGGTAGACAAGCAGATATAGCTGATAAAGTGGACCTTAATAGCAGAATAGACCAAACCAGAATTGAGCAATTCACACAGATAAGAAAGTACCAAAGGAACATCCACAGTAAGTGGGTCCAGGTTACAAGAGAGACACCAAATAGAAAACCTAATTCATTTGGATAAGTAGGATTTTCTAGTAGTGGGTTTTCTGGTCTCCTCCTCACTGAAAAGGTATCTATGAGGAATCAAAATCCTGTCATCCATGGTGTCAGTTGAAAAGTGGACAGGTGGGGATAGATGAGAGATCCCTTGTCTTGTGTGAGTAGGTCCACCCTGCGAGGTACCTCGTGGTGATTGCCCCTGGCCAGATGCAGTAGAAGAGGGAACCAGTGCTGTCACAGCCAAAAGGGAGTCACCAACAAGATTTTGGGAGTGTCCTGTTGAATTTTGCACAAGAGTTTCAGAATGAGAGGAAGGGGAGGGAATGCAGACAAAAACATCCCCTAGGAAGAGAAAGATAGGGCATCCGCATTTCAGACCAGAGGACTTGGGACTCTGGCACAAAAGCGAGGAAGTTGTCTGTTTGGGGAGGAGGCAAAGAGATCTACTTGAAGAGTACCCCTCTGGTGGACAATGCCCAGAAACACATCCCTGTGAAGCATCCATTCATGGGACTGCGTTAAGGACCTGCTCAGATTGTCTGCCACTGTGTTCTGACCTGAAGGGATGTACACTGGCTGAAGAGTAACTTGATACTGGACAGCAAGATCCCAAACCACGAGAGCCAACTGACACAGGAGATAATATCTCATATCTCCTTGTTTGTTGATATACCACATGACTCTGATGTTGTCTGTGAAAATCTTGAGAAGCCCTGGAGAGAAAAGAGAATGAAAGGTCTGAAAAGCCAGCAAAATGGCGCTCATGTCTTTGACACTGATGTGCTCCTTTTGCTGATGTGGTGACCATACTCCCTGTATCTTTAGGGAGTGAAAGTTTGCCTCCCATCCCACATCTGAGGTATCTGTGAAAAGTTACTGAGAAAGAAGGGGGGATGAATAACTAGCCCTCAGTTTAGGGATAGCTGTTGACTCCACCAATAAAGTTTCTTTTGTAGACACTGTAGAAGAGGAACTACAAATGCTAGGGGATGTGCATGTTGCTGCCAAACTGACTTCAGATACCACTGAAACTTTCTCATGTGAAATCTGGTCAATGGAAGCATAGGGATGGTGGAGGCTGTGAATCCCAGAGCTGTCAGAAACTCCCTGGCTATAACAGCTACCAGAGGAAGAAGAGTTTGAAATAAGGAGATGAGAGTTAAATATTTGGGAGGAGGCAGGGATGCCAACAAAGGCACTGTCTGAATCCTGCAACCTAGAAAGGCTCGGTCCTGAGAAGGGGTCAGAGAGGATTTTGAGAAGTTTATTTTGAACCCTAGACTATGAAGAAGAGAAATTACAAACTGAAGGTTTAGCAACAGGGTCTCTGGAGAGAAAGTGTAAATCAGAAGGTCATCCATGTAAGGAAATACTTGGATTCCTTAATGTCTGCAAAAAGTCATGACTGGAGTGAGGCATTTGGTAAATACCCTTGGGGCAGTAGAAAGACCAAAAGGTAAAGCAGAGAACTGAAAATGCCAGGAAGCAACAGAGAAACATAAAAACGTCTGGAAAAGAGGATGGATAGGAATAAGGCGATAAGCATCCTTGAGATCCAGAGAAAACAAATAGGCCTGAGGGAATAAAAGTGGAAACAGAGTTTGTAGGGACAACATTCGAAAGGTGGGTACTTTCAGAAAGGTGTTTAGATGAGAGAGGTCTAGAATAGGTCTCCAAGAACCCTCTTTCATGGGCACTAGAAACATTCTGGAGTAAAACTCCCTTCCCCTTTGTGACACAGGCACCTCTTATATACCTTCAGCCAAAAGATCTTGGAGTACCTCTGGGAAGAAGGGAAGTTGTTCCTGAGGTGGGTTGAAAAATACTTATGAAAGGAAGATGGGATTTCCACACCTTGAAATACCTTTGGCAAATGATGGATAGGACCCAAGAATCCTGAGTAACCTGAAGCCAGATTGGAAGAGAAAGGGAAAGGCAGAGAGAGAGAGGGGAATTTGTCTGGAAAGGGATGGATAGTCACACTGTACCTGGTTTATCAGGAAATGAAAACTTTTGGATTCCTGAAGTGTGAGTAGTCTTAGTAGGAGGAGGTCTCTTGACACTCTTTTTACTTTTGGAAGAAAGACGAGATTGCCTGTGAACAAAGGCAAGATTGTTGGGGTAGTTTCTTTGGAACTTAAGCACAGGAGAAACAAAGACATGTTTAAGTTCCTGCAAAGCCTTTCCTTTATCCTGAAGGGACTTAATTAAATCAGCAGCAGTTTAACCAAACAAAAGTTTATTATCCAGAGGATCATCCATCAACTTAGCCATGTTATCATCAGATAAAGGTTGAAGCCTAAGCCAGGAATACTTTCTTGTCACATAACCAAAAGCAGCAGCCCTAGAAGAAGCATCTGCTGTATCATAACTGCATTTGATGGAGTGGTGAACCACTTAAGAAGAAGTCTGTAACAGGGAAAGAACATTAGTTTTTCCCTCAGAATCTGGAAGATCAGAAATAAGCTGACAAGCCTGATTAAGAAGGCCCAACACATACCTGGACATATGGGTCTGATAGTTGATAGTCCAGAAAGCCAAAGTAGCAGAGGTATAAACCTTCTTGCCTAGCCTTTACATGGTTCTGCTATCTTTATCTGATGGTAGTAACATAGGAAAGGAAGCTATTGAGAAGGCTTCTCAGAAGGTACAGACACTACTGAGGGGTCAGTAGCAGGACATTTATACAGAAAGTTACAATCCTCAGGCACCCTGTAAAATCTATCTGGCTTTTTGGGGGCAGGAGGAAGAGAGTCAGAAGCTTTAGAGGCATTGACAAAGGCATCCAACAAGCAGCCAAAACAGGAGGTATAGCAGAAGGTTTAGGGGATTCCGTCTGCAACAACTCATAATACCTTTTATGAACATCAGATACCTGAGCACAGTCCCATTTGAAAAATGTCATCATCCTGGTGATTGTATCCCCAAAGGAGATTTCTTCAAAGGGAGTATCAGGGCTATTAGATTCTTCTTCCTCTGAGCCATAGTCCAAAGTTGAAGCAATTTGGGAAGAATAAGCAAAGGATTCCTCATCAGAATCTGAGTCTTTCTCTGAGGAATGTAGTTCCCTGGGCCAGTGGAGAAGAGGACCAAAGAGGAGTAGGCCTCGAGACCCCTTGAGGAGGGTTCATAGCCGTCAAGGCATTAATCAGCACCTGAGTAAAAGCTACCACTCATTCTGTGGTTATCTAGGAGCAGGAGAAATGTGTTTGAATTTTTGTTTCTTCTTTAAGGGAATGTCCACCCTGAAGAATTGCAAAGGCTCTGAAGTAGGCCTACATTTGATAACCATAGTAGGAACTTCTTCCCTAACTAAAATGTGTGGAACACCCCTAGGCCACTCGGTAATAATCAACTATGGTTCCCTCTGATTGTCCAAACTGGACACCTGCATAGCCTCATCGGATGTGCTAGCAGCCGGATCCTCTCTGGCCTGGAAACTGGTTGCGGCAGAAGAATATGTCTACAAGGCTGGGTGGGCCTCCGGGTTCTCAACGACCTTGGGAGGAATGCCTGATGGAGGCTGGACAGCAGAAGATTCCGGCCTTAACTTTTTAACCTTCTTCTTCCCCCCAAAGGGTGACCCTTGGGGCAGGAAGTTCCTTCCATTGTCTCTTTAGCGAAAAGCTCAAGTTGCTGTTTTTTGAGACACAAGGAAAGGGAAGAGAGTCTACTATGAAGAGTTTTAGGAATGAAAGCCTGACAAACTGGACAGGATGTATGGTAATGAGAAGCTCCTAAGCAAAAAAGACACTTATTCTGGTGGTCTTTATGGGGAATGTGTCTCCCCCACTGGCATTTACCATTTCTGGATGTCATTAACCCCCAGAGTATTTAAAAAACTAAGTAAAAATAACCCCCTATGGGGTGCTTATATGCAATGGCTTAGTACCAACAAGAAGACATAGGCAAAAATGAAGAATGAAACAGTGTGTTCAAATTGGTGTAAAACAATGTAAGAGTTCAGACAGATGATCTGGAGATGCATTCGGACTGGTGGCAAAGAAGTTCTGAGGATGGTACATCCAGATTTCACATTTATGGCCCACACTATGCGAGGACCATACGTATGACATCTGGCGTACTATAAATCTTTAGTAGGCTTTAGTATACTGTCAAGCTTTCACAGCAGGGAAAACCCATATATAAGGAGTACTGCAACAGTGAGTGTAAGGACATTTATGATTTAGTTTCCAATTGTAATTCTCTGTTATGTGTTCTTGGCATAAATGCCAAGCTTCACCTCTAGAGCTTTACTCTGGGGTGAATTTCTTGACATCTGTCTCTCAAAACATAATAATGTGATTACAATCAGAGACCTGATCATAATCCTCTGTATGATGGCTATGTAAGCTTGATGGTGGTTTTAAGGAAAGATAGTTCCTCTCAGGGGTGGCTCGTGGCATCGAACTGCCGGACTGCAGCCCCCTCAGCTAAACAGAAGAAGAAATCTGTAAAAAAAAAATACCTTTGCAGCTGTTTAATAACTTTAATGAAAAAATTCGAGTCCGCGACTCGGAAGTACACGCATGCACACTTAACCGCCTCGGGCTGCGGCGGTTTTAAACAGATATTTTTTTTTTGTTTTGATTGCAGCCCGGTGGTGTAATGAAGGCATCATTGTGATGCCCAGAAGTCTATACGGTTCCAAACCGCATAGAATTGGAAGGGGCTCGGACTGCGACGTCCGCAGGCACGTCATGAAGTGCTTGCTGGGCTAAAGGCTGCTGATTGGTTGTTGCTCTCTTCCCGGGCTTTATGTGCTGGGAAAAGAGCGAGAATCAGTCAGTTGAGTTGTGGGCTTGACTTGTGGTGTCCGATTTTAATTTGGCAATTGGCATTGGATTTTAATTTTTTTTTTTATTTGGGCGGATTTTGTCAGCTGTGCTGTGCAGCCTGTTCTAGCCTAGTCTGAAGGAAGAAGAACAGAAGAAGAAAGAAGAAGAAAGAAATGAAGTTAGAGAAGAAGAAGAACAGAGTGGAAGGTGCAGAATTAAAGTAAGTATTGTAGCTCATGTAAATGTGCAGAGAATCCCACCAATCCAAGGTAGACACAAGTACTAGAGTGGCTTTTCATCTGTCCTTGATTTTTACAGAATGGTCTGGTTTCTGTCATATTTTTTGTACTGTTGATTTATGCTTATTACTCAAAGTGCCTGTTGCTCTGTGTTTAAGTAGCAATACTTTAATGACCATCAGGTAAGCTTGGCTGAGATTGCAAGATGCAAGTAAGCTTTAATAAGCATACTGTTAAAGAATTGCCAACATTGAAAGCCTTTCTGTTGCCATGTAGAGAATACTTAACTAGATAATGTATAAGCCTTGGGTATTGAAATGCATATGCCAGTATTTGTAATAAAGGACAGAATTACATTATTTTAAGAGTCTCATTACACTTGGAGACTTCCAGTCATCTCTGCAGGCTTTACCCGTAAACCTAATGCCAATCAGTGGTCCATAACCTGTACAGTAATCCTTTTAAGCAATGTATCTTGAGCTTATTTCTTGTTTGCTTTTCATTTTTACTTTGATCATGTTTTCCCCATGAAACAAGTAGATGTCAGGCAGCAGGTCTTTTTGGATAAGGAACATTTTTACAAGTGGGGGCATCAGAGATTTCTACTTTCAGCATGTTACTTGTTACTTTAATAAAGCTGAATATAAATTATAATTAGAACTGCAGTGCAAGAAGTGGTTTGAGTTGAGTGCTGCTTGTTTTTCTTATACTTGATTTTGACTGGCATTCCATTAATGTATTTAAAAAAGTAATTTATTTTTCATGCCTCACAACCTTTTTGTTTCCATCTAGATATTACGCTGTCATGCAGCCAATGCATTGAAATATTTTTATTCTTCTACACTTCATTTTGTCTTGATTGGACTCTCATAATGACGGTTTGGCACCCAGGGCAGTATATTTAGTTTTTGTGGTTTGCTACTACAGGTGTGTGTGTGGTAGGGAATACCTCAGGCTTGAGCCCTGTACCTTGTATACAGGTGTTAAAGACCTGAATTCCCTACCCGCCACCATTTGTAAAAAAAAAAAATTGCAGATTTTTGCCTTATATTTGATCTGATCTGTTCCTCATAATATCTGTGGTTTGTAAATACTGCAATGCTTGATATTTGATAGTGCAGTGGTAGCACTGTTGCCTCACAGCTGTAGGCTCTGAGGTTTGATTCTTGGCTGGGTTGCCTTCTTTGTGGGGTCTGTATCTTCTCCCTGTGTTTGTGTGGGTTTGCTTTTGTGTCCTCCCATGTTACAAAGACATGTCTGCATTATTTCTTCCTGGGCCTCTGCTGAACATTTTTTTTTTGTTCCAAGTCAGACTGTCCTGATTAACAAATGTTAAATAAAATTGACAGGCATTTGAATTTCAGACTTCAGGTTTCTGAAGGTTTAATTTCTTGTATATTTGATGGGGTAGTGGTAGTATTGTTGCCTCACAGCTATAGGTTTTCTGGTTTGATTCTTGGCTGGGGTGCCTTCTGTGTGGAGTCTGCATCTCCTCCCTGTGTTTGTGTGGATTTGCTCTGGTGCCCTGTCATTTTACAAAGACGTGTCTGCAGTATTTCTCCCTGGGTCTTTGCTGAAAATTGTTTTTGTTCTGTCAGCAGTAAAATTGACAGGCATTTGAATTTCAGACTTCATATTCTTCAGAAAATACATAGTAACACAACCGTAACACAACCTTTTATTCTAGCAATCTTCTAAGTTTATAAGATGAATATTTGAAATTTGTCCCTATTTTTGGGACTGTATTCCCCCATTATTGGCTTCGTCCAGGTTTTTTGTGCTAAGGTTGACAGCTATGTCAAGAACTGAATTCACTGAATATGTTTGAGGGCTGTATTCCCTCATTACTGGGTTTGTCCAGGTGTTTTGTACTAAGAGGTTGACAGCTGTGGTGAGAACTGAATTCACTAAATGATAGCCATTTAAGTTTCAGTCTTCTTCTCTTTTACAAAGCAGCTGATTTGGCGTAGTGGTATGTTGCTCTGACTGTTTTGCACAGGGACCTTGGCAGTAAAATGTATGGTGGTAACACAGCATTTTATTCTAGCAACTTTCCAAGATTATACAAGCAATGCTTAATGTGTCCCTTTTTTTTGGGCTTTTGACCCCCCCCCCAATACATTTTGGCTTTTTTCAGTTTTCTTGTGCTGCGAAGTTGAGATGCAGTTGAGTATTGTGTAGATTTTACAAGGAGCTGAGAGCTGCAGGGGAACAGAAGTTTAGTGTTGCTTAAGTGAAGTTAGTTTACCTTGTTAATAGCACAACAGGTTGTATACTTGCTTTTGATGCAGAAGGCTGTGGGTTCTACTCCCACAAGGGGTGGATGCTGCCGTACTGAGAATGTTCTCCTTGGTGAAGATACTAACTATGAGTCTGTTATCAGTTTGCCATCCATTTCCTCTTGCAATATTACTAGCTTATTGTTTTAATGTAATATAGGCAATTTATTCCTGAGGGGCAACAGACACATTATGGTATTGAAGTGGCTGAAAAGCACTGGAAACATGAGCCACAGAGAATCATAGAAAATGAAGAAGTTTACATCACATGGGATCACCCAATACCAACACTCCAAAAGATAGATGCTAGAAAGCCAGTTATAGTGGTCCAAGAAAAGAAGACAAAAGTAGCTTTGATCATTGAAATCGCCACACCTAGTGACTAAGTGTCTTGCGTACAGAAAGACACAAAGTCATAAAATACCTTGCTCTGCAGGCAGAACGAGAGCCACGTGGAAGAAAGATACTCAGACAGTTCCAATAGTAGAAGGAGCAACTGGTCTTATAAAAAAGAATTTACAATCTTCTTTAGAGATGTTACCAATTCATGTAACACCGTACGAATTGCAGGAGTCATTACTGGGCACATTGCGGGTGCTGTGAAGAGCACTTTTGGCTAACATCAAAGAGTGAAACAATACTAATTTCATGATCTTTAATCGTACTTTGACTTAGGAATGGGGTCCATTCCCATCATGGTATTACAAACCCAAAAGACTTGGAGAAATTAAAACAACAGAGAAAATAAGCATACCTTGTTTTTCCATTAAGTACATTAACCATGTTATCTCTCCTTCATCCCTAGCTTTCCCCTTATCTTTTCTCTACCCATCCCATACCCTCTTGAGTACCTTTGTGAATCCTTCATGAGAGAACACCCACTCCCAATGGAGAAATACTTTAGTAAGTCTAGGGAGTAGTTAGTCCCTACAATCAGCAATTTGTACCCACTCCTGCCACCTTGTCCTTCATGTTCAGGATGACACATTTACATCTTTTTGACATAACTCTTCGCACTAACATCAATGTCCCCACATTACATCTGGTGAATAGCTTTGACTTCTTTAGCCTATCGTTATATTCTTTCTCTTTTTGCTTACAGATTTGTTGTAGCTTCCTTCTGCATTCTTTCCATTGTCTGATGTCCATTTCCTTGTATGACCTGTAGAATTGCACAAAGTACTCCAAAGTGTAGTGTGACCAGGACCCTATGGAGTAGACAACCTACTTCTGGCAAAGGAATGTTTGTGGCAGCTTAGGTTAAATGCGGGTACATCACCTGGTCTCAATGGGTACATCTCCATTTCAAGTATTTTGAAATGGAGATCATTTTGTATATAGTTTTATATATAGTCTTGATATCTGCTTATAGGTTTAGAATATACTAGATTGAGAATATGTGTTATATACTATAAGCAATTCCAATATGCTTTTTTGTGTATATATACATATATATATATTTATATTTTTATGGTGTACCAACTTTTGTTATTTCTATTAAATATTCTATCTCCATACACTGTATAATTTAAATGTAATTATTTATTATTTAATATATGTGCATATATATTTATATTTATATTTATATTTACATCTACATATTTATATATTTATATTTATATTTATATTTATATATATTTATATGTATATTTATATTGTATTCATATATCAAATTAGTTATTAATGAATTTTAAAGACATGTTATTTTAAAAACATTTTTGAAAGGTTTTTAACGTTTAAAGTGTGTGACGGATTTACCTATACAAGTTGAACTAATGAATCAATTTTATTATTATGGGCGTTGGTCTGAACACCTGACAAGTATTTAAACTGCAGTACAATTTACAAGTTTTATACTCTGATGATGCCCTATGAATTGCGGGGTGAAAGCGTTTAGTATATCCTGTTATTTTCATTATTTTATTTGTTTCGTCTTGCCTTGTAAAGTGGTGAAAATGTGGTGAATAAAGTGGACTTTCCATTTCGTGGATCCTGGTTTCAGTTTTATTGGTTTCATTCCTTGGAGGTGACCCTATGGAGTAGAAGCTTTCATGTTCGTTTAGCTATAAGGGTTATACCCTGCCAAGATTTAACAGCCAGCCATCTCCTAAAGCTTAAAAGCACTGAACAACAAACTGGACAGGCAAAAGATGAATTTATTAAGGTTCAACAGTTAAAAAACAGCAAAACTAAGTGCTTATGTGTGCTTATAACCAAAGACTTCTTCAACTCTGAAGAAGTCTTTGGTTATAAGTAGACGGAAGCACTTAGTTTTGTTGTTTCTTAACTGTTGAACCTTAATAAATTTGTCTTTTTCTTGTCTAGTTCATTGTTCAGTGTTTTTGTGGTCTACATATTTGTTTTTTATCTCCTAAATACTTCATCCTTAAATTTTCAGGGTCTACATATGTTTCCCCTCAAGTGTTTGGCAGTGCTCTGTACAGACTCAGACACCTTGACTGACATTTTTCCCTGTAAAAGCACAATTGAAATTTCTCCAATATCTAGTTGCACACAGGACAACTAGTTTGCAGTGACAAGCACTGTCCACACAGTTGCAAACCGGATACTCCTGACAGTGATTGATATTCTCACTCCAACAGTCTAGTCAATAAAAAAGGGTCTGTTGCCATGGATATGAACTTTCCTACTGTCTCCGTTAGCAGCTTGGTGGAAATGGGCATCCTGCGGCAATGTAGAAATTGCCTCATGTTTGCTGACAACCAGTTAATTCTCAAACAAACTGATATGGTATGTGAGAGATGTATTTACACATCACTGGAGGCAAAGCTCTCACATAAAAGTAGTCATAATGTCAGTAAGGTTGTCAGTAGTACACATGCTGCACCCATCACGCACAATTCAAAGCAGACATATAGACCCACATATACTGAGGCACTTACATGTAACCTTCCTAAACCACAATGACCTAGACAAAGTACACATAAGAAATACCCTCAGCAGTCCCAAACACACTCTTTTAAAACAACACCCACATCAACACATAGAGCTACATCTCATGGAGCTTCTACCTCTAAGCCCATAAAGCAAGTCACTACACAATCCAACTTTCTAGTCACTGGAGACTCCATTGTGAGACACACTGATGTCCCTCTCACTGGGCTGAATAAGGCAAAAGTTACAGTCAGTTGCTTATCAGGGGCTAGGATCCACCACATTACGCATGCACTCAGGTCATTGGATCACAGTTAGCAATATGACTCAGTCATAGTCCATGTGGGAGTAAATGACCTAAGATGTACCTCCCTAGACTATATGAAGAGAGACATCATAGAGCTCTTGGAATATGTATCGCAGGCTGGTATGAGCCTAGCATTGAGCAGCATTTTACCTTGTCCAAGGGTGATACCACAATATGAACAAAAGATGATTGACTTTAATAATTGGCTTAGTTTCTTGTGTCATTGTAAGGTGATGCAGTAGTTGTCAGCATGGAAGGAGATGGTCAACAGACCATGCTGCTTTGCCAGGGATGGTCTGCACTTCTCCCCTCTAGGCTTTCGAATATTAGCTAAAACATTGTCTTCCCCCATAGTGCTTTTTTAGGCAATGCCAAACTGAAAGTACTTCCAACATAGCAAATCAAAACCAAGAAAATCTAAAGGTATTACTGCTCAATGCTAAGAGCCTAAACAAAAGAATCCACTCCGTGGAAGCTCTCTTTACCCTAGGGAATGCTGATGTCTGTGCAGTCTCTGAGATGTGGTTTAAAGCTGCAGACAGCACACCAACAGTGCAGGGTTAAATACCTTCCACACATTTAGACCAGCTATTTCACAGGCAGGGACTAAAGGTGGAGGTGTCTATTTAAATCAAAAATAAATATACTTTAAGGCTGGTTAAACAGGACAATGCACTTGAGCTTCTCCATGTTTAAATCACCATAGGTAAAATCCAGTACCACTTCCTTGCAAGCTGTAGGCCCCCCTCTATGACCCAGGAAACCCATACCATGTATTTAAACTTATTAGAGATACTAACCATCCAAACCAATACCATATTCATGGATGACTTTAATTACCCCACTATCAGAGTCCTATACGACATCAAACGTACATGCACAGAGATTCCTGGATTTTGTTACCACAAACTCCCTGGACCAGATAGTCAGTACACTAGCTAGGGGTGCAACCATACTGGATCTGGTCCTCACTAATATGGGAGATTGCTGCACACCCCCTACGTAATGCCTTCCCTGGTAAGGTCAGACCACAAAATGGTCTCGTTTGAAGTAAAAATAAAATCTGGACCCCCAGCTAAACTGGGAATATTCAGGAACTGTTCTAAGGCTAACCTCCTGCTATTAAGTGAGAACTTGGCAAAATTTCAAGCCCCTATAAACCCTGAGAACACTTCTGCCTATGCAGAACTGTTCACAGAAACCCTGTACAAGCATGTTAATAGCTGCATAGAGGCAGCTGTACCCACCAGGAAGAAGTACAGAACTAACTCAAAAAACAAGCCACCCTGGTGGAATCACAAAATCAATCGGATGTATAACAGGAGGAAGAAAATCATGGCAAAAATTAGGAAGTGCAGTGCCCAGCAGGATAAAAGCACTCTCATTAATCTAAACAAACAGCTCAGAGGACAAATAAAGTCTACCAAAGTCAAATTTGCAGTAAGTTTGGCCTTCGAGGCCAAGGACAACCACAAAGCATTCTTTAGCTATGTCCACAACCTCAAAGGTAATACACAATTGTGTGCAGAGCTCATTGTAAATGGAGCCACCTATTCTGAGTTAGACGATATAGCAAACCTCCTGGCTGATAAATTCGGCTCCAACTTTACTTTTCTCTCCCCCTCAGCCTTCCCTCAGGAAATATCATCAAATATAACTCCCCTACTATCACTAAGGGACAGGTTCTTAATGCTCTCTCTAAGACCAAGAACACTGCATCAATGAGCCCAGACAATATCCCAGGATGCATTCTGAATAGCATGAAGCATGACCTATCAGGGCCTCTGGAAGTATTTAACTGTAGCCTCTAAACAGGCTACGTGCCCCGTGAATGGAGAAAGGCAACAGTCATCCCTCTGTACAAAGGTGGGCCATCTATAAACCCATCAGTCTCACTAGTCTTATATGTAAAGCCATGGAAAGAATTGTCATGGAGATGTTCAACAGAGCTATAGTAAACCTCCAGACACTGGACCAAACCCAGTTTGGTTTCGTCAAGGGTAGATCATGCCTACTCAACCTGGTGGACTTCTTTGAGAAGGTCATCAAAGCAATGGATGAGGGCAAAATTGTTCGCACTGCCTACCTTGACCTGGCCAAGGCATTTGACACAATACCCCGCTTGGACATTGTTGACAAAGTCAAGAAGTTAGGTACAAACCTGTATGTCACCTGGTGGATAGCCAACTGGCTCACAGACAGGACCCAGGAAGTTAGAACTGGGGAGTCCACCACCACAAAGAGGCCAGTCACAAGTGGAGTCCCTCAGGGATCAGTCCTTGGACCGCTCCATTTTGGCATTTACTTCTTAGAAGTCAAGGCCAATGTCAGTGGTCTCTGGCTGACTGAATTTGCAGATGATTGCAAATTAGGAGCTGTCATTGAATCTCACACTGACACAAATGTTCTCCAGGAGGGGCTGACACAGACAAACAAATGGTGTCAGAGTCATGGACTAAAACTAAATGCCAAGAAATGCATACTAGTATCCTTTGGGAAGTCATCCATCCCTGATAACTGTCATATTGACAACACACCCCTTACAGTTGACCCAGTAGTCAGGGACTTAGGGACACACATAGATAGTAATCTAGCCTTTGATCATCATGTGGCTACAGTGGTGAGGAAGTCATTCTATGTTGCACAACTTATAAACAAATGTATGGCATCTAAGTCCAAGGAAGTCATTGTTCTGCTGTATTTGGCATTCATCAGACCTATCATTGAGTACAATTTTCCCTTTGGTATGTACCTAACCAGGCATATCCAACAAATGGAACGTCCACAGAGGTTCCTCACTAAAAGAATACAGGGCGTAAGTAATATGTCCTATGCAGACTGTCTCAAGGCCCTATCCCTGTATTTTGTCTCCTACAGGCTATTGAGGGGAGATTTATGCCTGGCTTACAGGGTATTGTCAGACCCCACTCTGATGGACCTCCTGCATATCCACAAAACAAACAGTATCAGAATTACCCATTCTAAAGACTTACACCTTGCCTGTGATATAAATAGGACCTGCTGGAGAGATAGGTATGTATCCCAGAGACTACTCTGTCTATGGAACAGGCTCCCCATCCATGTGAAGCAGAGTTCCTCCCTAATCCAATTCAAGTGCATCTTGGACAGTTGGATGGGAAACCAGAAATTCATCCCTGGTTTGGCACCTATGTCTCTGATGCAACAGGTAACCTGTAAATGGTTTATCTCCCAAGCCCATCCTTACACTTATCAAGGGTATCAGAACTTGTCAGAGATTTGGGATGCATGGCTAGGCTTAAAAAGGCCCTTGTGGTCGTTGGCCTAGTAAATACCTATGAACCTATCAACCTATTAGCTACATGCATTTGTAGGATCAATCCAGAGTGTTGAATGTATGCTGCATCAGTTGTGCACCATCATACTTTGTAATTTATTAAAAAAAATGAGATTTTTCTCTTGTAGGGGGTGTGACAATACATGAAGAAAAGCTGCTAGAATGTTTATAAATATACTGTGAATATGTAACATAGCCTTTGCCACTTTAAAGACTATTGCATGGTACTGACATTTTAATACTGTACGTATCCCATAACACATTGCATTCCTATGCTAGAGCCAGTTGTATTTGAGATGCCTCAAGTGTTAACATTGTTTCTGCTGAGATTCCACATTGTTCTCAATAAACGTTACTTGCTTGACTAAATTCATTGTGTATCGTGGTATTTCTGATTGCCAACAAGCATCGTTGGATAACCACTTGTGTATACTCTGACATTAAGTTTATATCTTTCATTTAACTTTCACAACAGGGGATATTGCAAATTTAGAAAAAAAGATTGATAAAAGGCTGAAGGGTGCTATTTGTTGTGCTACTGCAAGAATATGTCTCTTGAAGATTTGGTGTTCCAAGCAGTACCTTACACAGTAAAACCATATTCTTTTTCTCTTAGATCTGGGCAGGTGGGCAGTCTTTTTTTGGTTACCTATTGCCACAGTAATTGGACTTGAGAACATGGGTATAATTAACACATTTAAGATGCAGTTAGATAATCTGAGCTTCTTTTTTTCTTTCATTTTTGTTTACTTTGAAATTTTAATAGTTATGGTGTTTTGTGACTTTCTAACAAATTTCTTCCTGAAGCTTTGTATTTGATTCCCTCAAAATCCACTTGCACACTGTGACTTTGAGCAAGTGTGTTATATTTTGGCTAAGATCAAGTGCAGTATTGTATTATTTCTAGAGATTAGAGAGACTTGTTCATACTTGACTGGAAGTGGGAAGCTTCTAGGTAGGTTATGAAGGCTTTAGCTGTTGATTGTTTCTAATGGCAGTAATATCAGTCCTAAAGGCGGAGTATCTAACTTTTTTCTAAAAGTGAATAGAATAATATGTAGCGTCATGTTATTTAAAGTTAATTTAGTCACTTGAACAGTTAGGCTGACTGGACCACATAGGCCCTTTTCAGCTATATCGTACCTTCAGTAAAATAACAAAACAACAATATTTTGCTATAGTGTAGTTAATAAGAGCAAAACATAGTCAGTATAATTTCCAGTCCTCCACCCTATTTTTACAATTAACAGATCTCAAGCAGAATAATATTGTGATGCCTGATGTTATACTGAGTTCCCAAAATGTTATACCTAGTGTAAATTCCTAGTAAGGAGCAATAATATATAAAAAAAATCCTTTACTTTGCAAAAATAGTATTGAAATTCTCCCCAGTACTCAAGTAATTAAATTAATATGTTGTTGTGTCTTTCGGCTTTTCCCAGTTAGGGGTCGCCACAGCGGAACTCCGGTCCGCTAATGATTGGCAGCAGATTTTTACGTGCCGAGTTGCCGGCCCTGACGCACAACCAATAATAATAATAATAATAAGCCATCTAGGGAATCAGGTAAAGCTTTTGTTACTCTGTGGCAGAGCTAGGATCAGTCTTACGTCATTGCATGATAACTAAAGTGCTGTTTGTGGGCAGTCATGAAAAAAAGTGTTAACCAGATAGTGCTCCTGAATTGCCCCTGAAAGGGGACACTTTAGTGAACATGTCCCATTAACAAGTGAATAAACTAAATTGCAAATAGTATTTTATTAAAATTGTACTGACTTTTTTGTTGCCTATTTAAGGACTTCTCAATATGCCTAGTATTATACCAAATTTTTAAATCAAAGTATGCTTCCTAAAATACTGCATGTGTGCTAGTTCATTTTGTCATGCAGAATGTACTTTCTTCTCAATGTTTGTAAGACCTAGTAAGTTTCTCAGTGTTTTCTACAAAAGTTACATAACCAGGGGCATAGCCAGGATTGTTGGAACTGTACACAGATTTCCAGAATGTAGCCATCTATTTCCAAGTGCAGCTCCCCCACCTGCACAGTTCATTTTTTTTGACAGCATGCATCTTCAGTATTACAAAAGAATCAAACCTTAAATCATGGTAAATATGACAGAGTTTTTTAAAATTTAAAATATCTCACATCTCGTTATACAAAATAAATTATTTTTAAAAATGCATATGCCAGACTACTCCCATACAGATGAAGCAGTTCATAACTGACTTTGCCTTACATAGTTTTGGACTACAAGTATCTTATTCTTAATTCTGATTTTTTTTAAAGTTTTTTCTCTTTTTTTAACTGGCCATCATGGACCCTGTGATGTCCCCAACCCAGGCCAGTAATCAAGAAGCCTGAATCCTCACTACTGACACTGGAGAGGGACATTCACTTGGAATACAAATGGATACGTACAGTATTTCCAGATGCAGCTCTCTGCACCAAGTATTACTTCCCTTAAGAGCAGACAGGGAACACATTCAGTCCAGGGTCTGGGTCTCACTATCTGTCTTCCTCCAAGTCCCCAGTAAGAATCCCCACTGGTACAGCTTTAGGGTTAGGTCTTCAGCCTAGTGTCCAAGCCAAGTCCTCCAGCATCCTCTCTTTGAAACCAGTCCTTCATGTCCCTGTTCAAAGTAGCTGACACACACACACACACACACACACACACACACACACACACACACACACACACACACACACATACACACACACACACACACACACACACACACACACACACACACACACACACACTGTTAGATTTGATTTACCTGCTGTTCCCTGCCATCAGACACTCCACAATCAGCTACTCTAAGGCCCTTAACAAAGGGTGTCCAATTATACTGTGTAATAATAATACTAATACAAATGGTAGTAGTTGATCAAGATAGCTAGGCTTTCAGGAGTGGCCCACACAGTGTCACCAAATAAATATAATCTCTTAGAGGTTAAATGCTTTCTAAAAGGACCAGCCGCATACAAGTTTTAAATATATTTAATAATAAATAATAAAAGAGCATGAAAATACTGAATGTTTACAGTAAACCACAGAGCACAAACCACAGGAAATATTGAAAATAACATTGATGGACAGACTTAGACAAATAAAGAAAAACAATATCTAAACTAAGCTTCACTATATTTTCCTGACTGAATCTAGGAGAATTCCTATTCCCTGCTTACTTAATAGAGCAAGGCAGATGATGTGGTGAATGGTCCTTCTTGTTGTCAGGCCCAAGACAGAATACTCAATACTGAGAGAATTCTCTTTGTAAGTAATGTCTTTTGTCTTTTCTCGTTTAGGGGTTGCCACAGCGGAACTCTAGTCCGCTAATGATTGGCAGTGGATTTTTATGGTGCCGAGTTGCCAACCTGATGCCCAACCTTCAAAGAAGGCACACCCATTCACGCACGCACCTACCTGCATGTCTTTATATGTCACTCGACCATGGGGAGGACATGCAGACTCCGCACAGAAGGCGCTCCAGCCGAGAATCGAACGGGAGAACCTCTTGTTATGAGTCGACAACGCTAACCGCTGCACCAATGCGGCCCTTGTAATATCTACAATTTCCAAGATGACTAGCAGAATGACCTCATCGGGTCACCTGACTCTAGTTTCTCACACTATTCCTCTTTGAAGCTTGAGACATGATGTTAGCATAGATGTGATAAGATGCATTTCTAAAGTTTTGCTAATGTTTATGGCAGTGCCTGGGGCTTCCCCCATTTTTACTGAGCTAATGAACAAAGGCTTCTTCCAGAAATGCCATCTCTGGTCCTATTCCGAGCTGTGAGATAAGCACTTCTGTGGCCCAACAGGTGGTCCAATTAACAGTATTTTTCTTAAAGTAAGAAGTAAGCTAGCTGTTTAACACATTTTCTTCCAGTGTCCTTTGTTAACATATATACATACAGTCTGACATGTATATTCCTTCTCTGTTAGTCAGGAACCATTGTTGATACATTTTTTTAACACTAGTAACTTTACAAATACATTTTGAGTTTCAAATGACATACAGTTATAATACATTTGTAACATAAGCATCTGTAAAAATCAGTTTGATATTCAAATGCCATACAGTTCTAATACATTTGTAACATAAGCATTTGTGCAAATCAAGTTTGGTATTCAAATGCCATACAGTACTATTATATTTGTAACACAAGCATCTTGTATAAATCATTTTGATATTCAAAGGGCATCTCATTTTTTATAGAACTCCAGCTGGCTATGCTGGCACTAGCCCATATTGTCACAGACCCTTTCAGCCAAGACTCAGACTAGACAGGGAAGAGTAAATTCAATATATATGTATATATATATATATATATATAGACAGTTTAAAGTAGGCAGTTAGTCTACATGTTTTAGGAGGAAAGAATAGTATTCACATAAAACCTAAGCAGACAGAGAGGGAACATACAAACTCTACCCAGCCATTGACTGGTGTTTAGGAATGAAACTTGCACCCTACAACTGTGAGGTGGAGATCTTAACAACTGAACCTCGTAGCTGCCTTACATCTGTGAAATATTCACCACTCCTTTCAATTTCTGTGTTTTGTACCCATCTGCCCAGTTTCAGGGAGTAAAGACAGTGCTAGAGTAGGCAAATAGAAGTCACTCTGGCATTATAATTACAGACTTGATATAAAAAGTACACTTGTGATTGAAAAACCATAACTGTTAACTTTTTCTGAAATCTGCCATTTTCTATTTAGATTACATGTCCAGGTGTATTCCTGCCAGAAAAGGATGATGTTTATGTAGCGGTTTGCATCTTTGGACAGTATAGGAAATCAAGATGTCTTGCACCAGTATTTCCACTTCTCTTTCATGAAAAAATGAGATTTGAGAAGGTAATATTTTTCTTCTAATGGTAATTAAGGGAGCCAAATGTTCATTACATGTTTACTATTTTAGTATGCTTAACTGAACATTTCATTAAAATATTTGCATTAAAATTATTATGCATTATTGCAGTAAATAGAATATTAATGTGAAAGGTGGGCTGCATAAATATTAACACCACAAACGATATAGTTCATAAATGGATAGTTATACATGAGATAGCAGTACAGGAGTGGTACAGAGGTGAGACATCTACATGAAACCTGAAGGGACTTACACATCAGCAGGCTTTCATCCTCTGTTTATATTTCTACACACTCAGCAGTCCAAGAGTACCCATTGTGACTGCTAACCTGTCATATTACTCCTTCTTTCACACTGCCAAGTCCGTTTCCAGTGTTTCTCATAATTTGTGTACTTCGCATGCTATATGTTATTGCTATATTACTTGTTAGGTTACCTATACTCATCACTAGTTTTGCATCTGCTTATCTCTACTACTTCTTAATTGTTATTGTCATCTTCATATACCTTCCTGCACATTTGTATACATCTATTATTTTAGTATTTGTACTAACTCAAGTATGCTTAATCACTTTCAACACACATGCTCATTACATCCAGTACTGGTGCCTCACTTAACAGGGTGGTATGTTTAGAATGTGGGCATATCTCTCATTATGGCTCTGCCATTGTAGCATAATGGACAAGTGACTGATTTGTGGGAAGGAGCTTTTTACTGAATGGCCTGAAATAGATTCATGGTTCCAAATCTTTTTGTCCACACAATATATTATCTGTAGTTCCATGTTGTTGCAATTAATAAATGCAAATAACCAAATCTTCACAAAATATATAATCTCTTATGAGGAAGGCCATGTTAACAGGCAGAACTCATTAGAGTTGGTCATAGAAGAAAACTTTCTCATATTACCAAGCACCCTCCCTCTGTCCTGTAATGCTTCACAGTGCTCATTCTGTCTCCATCTCTTTATTACCGCTCCTCAGTCAGTTGAGACAGGGTGTCTTTAGTATTTTATTTATTTATTTATTATTTGTTGACCAGGAACGTGCGACTTGGAGCAAAGCCAATTTTCAGCAGAGGCCTGGACAGAAACACTCCAGATGCATGTCTTTGTAACTATTTAGCTAACGTTTTGCTGAAAATTGTGTGCACTTCTATTTGTTTTATTATCCTTAACTACACATTCATGGAATTTCTTCCAATCACTCCCTAAACCTAAAATCCCCCCTCTTGTCCCTAACCCTAACCTTCTACTACCTTCCAATTGCTCCCTAAACCTAAAATCCTCCTTGCCACGCTAGCCCTAATCTTCTGAATGAACTGTAAACCTAAAATCCCCTTCTCCCTCCTGTCCATGATTGCTCCCTTAACCTGGAATCCCTATTTATTTATTTTATTTTTATTTTATTTATTTTTATTTTATTTTATTTTACATTTGTTTACCAGGATGGTCCACTGGGCTGAAAAAACACCCCTTTTCAGTGAAGGCCCAGGGAAAAAAGCTCCACATTAATAAGAACAAACAATAATGTATCACAATTAAATATAGCATAAGTACACATGTCAATAAACATAAAACTTCTAGTAACAGTGTCAAGTATATTTACAACTTATGGAGACATGCTCCACATTCACAAAAACTTGCAATCAAAATGTCTCAGATAGATACAGCATATGTAGCATGTCAATAACAAAAATTTCAATCTACAATATCGGGCAGAGTTACAACTTAGTAAGCATAATTAGAATTTTAATGAGTAGGTACAAAAGTTCAACTAGACAGGGAATGAACCATTTTGCATCCATTTGTGTCTAACAGGTAGATAGCTAGGTATTTGCTAGAAAACAGTAGTAGTAGTACATAACAGAGGAGACGCATAATATGAAATGATAAGGGAGGGAAAACTGGCAGTGTGAGTCTAACTGGATACAGTATGAGCTTTAGAGTAATACTGCAGTGGAGTCTATTGATAGAGTAGAAAGAGTGCTGTAGAGCAGGCGTAGTAAACTGTGGAAGCTTGTCAGCATTAGAGAGGGAAAGAGGGGATGGGGGTCTAGGAAGGTACAGTGGGTGGGATAGAAAAAAAAAGAGACAGAGGGTGAAAAGCTATTAGAGAAATTCATAAGGGCTATTGTGAGAGAAAGGGGGGGGGTTGAAAATGGAGCTAGGAGAGGAAGGATAGATCATCTAGGGTTAGTACAGGAGCAGAGCCATTTGTTGGTGAGGTGCTCTTTCAGTAGTGTTTTAAACTTTAACGTGTTGTTGGTGTTGATAATTGTTTGGGGTATGGAGTTCCAGATTTTAGATGTCTTGTTTGATATAAGGGAGTCTCCATAGTAATTACTGGCCCATTTTATTAAACGACAAAGATCTGGCTGATAGGATAAATACTTAGCCCTGTATTTCTTTCAAGAAGGTTAGAAGTGTAGCTGTTATAATAATTCATAGTAAATTTGTTCTTCCTACAACAAAGGTTCATGGACATAGTAAAGTAAATTATGGCATGTCTAAATGTGGAAAATGTATATGTAGACAACTCATGAACCATTTTCCTAAAATTAACAATCAACAAATTAATTGTAATACTGATGGGATTATATATGTTTTACAATGCCCCTGTGGACTGTTTTATATTGAGGAAAGCCAGAGGACTTTTAAAATTAGGTTTCAAGAGCACATTTGAGATATTAAGAAAGCTCATTTAGAAAGCCCTTTGGCTGTATATTTTAAAGATTTGCATCAAAGTAATGCTGCATTATCGAAAGGGTGTATTCTGAAGCAAATAGTAGTACACATGGGTGAGGTGGGAACCTTTATTTATTTATTTGCATTTGTTTAAGGGGAAAGTCCACTGGGCCAGGATAGCCCATTTTCAGTGGAGGCATGTAGAGAAAAGCTACAATGTAAGAAAATAGTTACAAAAAATATACAAATTTCAAATTAAAAAAAATGTCATAGAAATTACTTAGCATAAGATAAACCTGATAAAAACAGAAATAATGCAAAAAGGTTGAACATCGTCCTAGTATAAAGGGACAGTTATAACAAGATATAATACAGAATAAAATACAAATAAATCAGGATTAAAGTGTAATAAACATCAAGAAAAGCTTTTGGCTTTGGCATTAAACAGAACAGCCAATTTGAATATATGAAAATAACATAATGAAAAAGACATGGAGGTTGTTATTTTATAAATGCAAAAGGGGAAGGAAGGAAGAAAGATAATAAGAGAGAAAGAAAGAGAGGTGGGAAAGTAAATAATGACAGTAACTAGGGAGAAGATAGAAGGAAGAAGAAAATAAAGAAAGGGGGAGCAGTGGCAGGGTGTTAAGAAGAAGGAAGAGGAGAAGTAAAAAAATATAAAAGTTTGTTAGGAAGTAAAAAAAAAAATGTTTTAGCAAAAGCTGGAGTAAACAGTTTCAGGGTTCAGTTGGTAGAGTTAAGTAATGGCAAAGTGTGTAATTGAACAGTTACATGTCCATTTGGAAAGAAGATGATTGTGTAGTGCACTTTTAAAGTTGGAAGTGAATAGAAGGAGGTAGGTTATTCCATATTTTGGCAATACTCCATGGGTACAGTAACTGACCTGTAGGTAGCTTGGGTTTGTGAATTTGCAGAAGATATTGGTGTTCTGATTGTAAAGGCCTAAAAGGGTCATAGAGGGTGAATACGGAGCTTAGTGCAGGGCAGTCATGAGGCTTGTAAATCAGTTTATGTGTAGTTGTGAGCTGAAGGAGGCGAAGATAGTGGGGGAGTTCCAGCCATTGTAATTGTTTTAGGGCAATACAGTGGTGAGTAAAGTGGTGACTGCTGTGGCAAATTTAGCAGTCTTGTTATAGCATGTTTCTAGTTTTGTTATCAGGGAAGGCTGCAGGTTTGTTAGTAAAGGAGCACCATAACTTAGTGAGGGCAAAAGGTAAGATAGTGCTAAAGTCTGCTTAGGAGGGAGAAAGAGGAACTTGTTATGTCTATAGAGTAACCTGAGTTTTTTGTGAGTCTTGCTGGTATTGTTTTGAATGTGAGGATCGAATTTGAGGTTTTCGTTGATTATTACCCCTAACAATTTAGTGTGGGTTACTAACTCCTTAAAGAGAAACTGTTACACAAAGAGGCTGTTTATATCTTAAAGTATAATACACTTGCTCCAGAAGGGTTAAATAATGATGTAATTGGAAGTATTTGCTCAGTTAAGTCATTATTAATGTCTTAATTATGTGGGAATTTTTTTATGTGGTTGACTATTTAATGATATGTTACAAACTTGTTTGTACTCCTGAAAGGCTTTTAGCCAAGGCGCTAGAGAGATTAAATCAGTTTGTTTGCTGTTTCTGTAGCTGTGGTTTCTTTATATTTTATTTTCGTGGTGTGGTTCAGTACAGTCTCTGTAGTAATTCCTGGATTTGATTACTTCTAGAAGAAGTTTGTTGGTTGTTCTTAAGGATCTTTTGCTACTGTAGGGATTGATAAGGACTTTTAGAGCTGGGTAGTTGCTAGGATGATGAAAAACATTGTGTGTGAAATTTAGTTGGTTGAAAGTTAGTAGGTTTGGTAGTTCCAGCCATTTTAGTTGGTGCAGTGAGTTGTAGTAGTGTGATCTGTTAGGGAGGCCAGTGGCAAATTTTACTATTTTGTTGTAGCAAGATTCCAGCTTGTTTTCCTAAGATTAGTGAATATAGATGAAGCATAAGTTGGGAGTCTGAGAAGAATTTTTCAGTGCCGAGGAAGGCTTTTTGGCTGGTTTGTGGGAGTTCTGGAAAAGAGTGAGATGAGCATATAAGAGAGGAGTCATCTGGATATTGGACTATGTTTGCATGTTTGGAAGCTGAGTTGAGTTTGTTGGTGAAAATGATGAAAAGTAGTGGTCCACATATGGAACCTTGTGGTACACCGACAGAGACAGGCAGTAGAGGGGAGAGTTCATCTTGCCACTTTACTGACTGTTGTCTGTCAGACAGGTAGCTTTGAAACCAGTGAAGGGCTGTTTGGAAAAGGTTTAAGGAGGCTAGCTCATTGAGCAGTTTCTGATGTGAAACAGTATCAAAAGCTTTAGACATATTGAGAAAGATGGTGAATGCAAGTTGTCCAGAATTTCAGATTTAGTAGACTGAGTTGGTAAAGCTGGCAAGTGTGGTAGTGGTGCTGTGTTTGGGTCTAAAACCATGCTGGGATGTGGCGAGGAGGTTATTTTTTGTTAAGTAATTGAGTAGCTGTGAGTGGGTGCATTTTTCAAGGATTTTTGCTATAGGGGAAGTATAGCTATTGGACTGTACAGTAGTTTGTGAAATCTGTGGATGTACCTCCCTTGTACAGAGGGATGATGTTAGAGACTTTCCATACCTTAGGGATATACTCTTCTGTTATAAGTCTGGTAATTAGGATGGGTATGGGGTAGGAGATTGAGGCTGACGCTGTTTTGAGGAATTTATTGGGGAGCTGGTCAGCTGCAAGTGATGGCGTCTTTAATTTGGACAGGAGTTTCTTTATGATATTGGTTTGGATTGGTTTATAGTAAAGGAGTTAAAGTTGCCTATTTTGTGTGTAGGTACGGACAGTGGAGCAAAAGATTCAGTTTTTACAAGTGACAACATAGAATTAATAAAATGAGAGTTGAACTGGGATGCAACATTTATGGTATGCTCTGTTGTGGTTGGGACTGGGGTAGTGCTATGACGTGGTTTTAGTAAGTGGTTGATGGCTTTCCAAAATTTCTGGGGGTTATTGTGGAGGTTATCTTGCAAAGTTGTGTGGGAAGTTTTTTTTTGTTCTTTCTAATTTATTCTTTTGTAAGGTTGTGCATTTGGTGATATTTAAGTAGAATTGACACATTTTTTGTCTCTCGTATTGGGTCCAGATTTTGTTTCTTAGTTTCAGGAGTTTTATGGTATCTTTGGTGAGCCATGGTGTATGTTTAGATTTGATATGAATTTTTTAAGGGGGTCAAGGCTGTTTAGGATTTATGTGAGTTTTTCATTGAAATATTGTATGGCTGCATCTAGGGGAAGGTGTTTTAGTGGGACCAGTTACAGTTTTGTAGGAGGGCATTAAAGACTTCTTAAAAAAAATATTTTGCTGCAAATGTATTTGTAGACAATATTATTTGGGCTGATGGTGTGCTGCCTGTATAAGTAAGTGGGTAAGTGGCCGCTCAGGTTGGCAGGGAGACAACTATGTTGAGGGTAGAGGGAAGGTTTGTTGGTGAGAACCCAGTCCAGTAGTGCTTGTTTATTACTGTGTTTGTCCCCCCTTGTGGGGGATTGGATCAACTGGGAGAAGCCATGTAGATTTACAAACCTGGTGGGATTGTTGGAGGAGACGGTTGCCCAGTGGAGGTTAAAGTCACCCATTATAATGGTTTCCTGAGTGTATATTGTTGAACACCAGTGAATAAGGTCTTCAGTGGTGGTAGGGTTGTTTCCAGGGTGAATGTAAATGGCTATAATAATGATGTGCTTGTTGTGGTTTATTTGAAGGTGGGAGATTAGAATTTACCTATTACTGGGGTTAGGGGGGGTTGATAACCAACCTTTCTATTTTGATGTTTTCTTTGATTATAGCAATACTGCCCTTTTTTGTGGATTCTATCAGTGTCAGGATGCTGTACCCAGGGGTTAGAATTTCAGTGTCATCTGTGACTGGTTTTATCCAGGTTTCTGTTAGTGTAGCTAAGTCTGGGGAGTATTGATGAAATGTTGCTTGGAATTCTGGGATTTTGTTTATTATACTTCTCATAGTCATGTTTATAGGTTCATAGGTTCATAGGTTCATACTAGGCTATCTGCCCTAGGGCATTTATAAGCCTAGCCAGAGTGTGTTTGGCTTTCGCCACCCATTTTAAATTAATTTTGCTATGCCCTTTTTCGAGGTTAGTATACTGTGCCTCTGTCTAACAGTGACACAGAAGTGATACCCGGGGTAAACCTACGATCCCCCATCCACTCATCAAGATTCCTCTTGAAGAGAGTCAATGAGGGACTCTTCCTAACCTGGACTGGGATTTTATTCCAGAGTGAAGGGAGCCTCTGGGTTATGAATCTGTCCCTCCAGCATGTCCTATTTATTTCAGTGCTGAGGTTCAAGTCTCTCGAGAGTGTAGCTCGATGGTATTTGGATTTTCTGAGGTGCAGCATGTCCATTAATTCCGGGTTGGACATGGCTTTATACGTCAGGCACAGATCGCCTCTGAGCAGGCGGTATGCCACTGAGTAGAGCTGGAGTTTCTTTAACCAGGCAGCATATGGCATCTGTTTGAGCCATTTGATCCTCTTGGTGAGGTACTTTTGGGGTCTTTCCAGTTGCTGCAGGTGTCTGGTAAGGTACATCCCAAAAGGGGCATTGTACTCAATTATGGGCCTGATGAGGGATGAGTAAAGAGGCATGATGACCTCCCCTGATCTAGATGTGAATCCCTTCATGAGTAGGCGGGCTATATAAAATGTTTTTCTAACCACTTTGGCCAATTGGTTGTCAAATGAGAGATTGCTATCAACTTAGGTCCCCAGGTCCCTAATTACTTCTTCCGTACTTAATGGATTACCACTTATGTGGTAAGTTGTGGGCACTTTGTTTTTGCCAAAGGGGATGACTATACACTTTTTGGCGTTTAGCTTGAGGCCATGGCTCTGGCACCAGTTGTCTGTTTCTATGAGGCCCTTTTGGAGGATGCTTGTGTCGGCTGGCAAGTCGATTATGGTGCCCAGTTTGCAGTCATCTGCGAACTTGGTCAGCCACAGTCCTTCCGTGTTGGCCTGTACCTCTGAGAAATATATAACGAACAAGAGAGGTCCCAGGACTGAGCCTATTGGGATGCCACTTGTAACTGGTTTGGAGTCTGACATGGCTCCAGCAATTCTAACCATGTGGGTTCTGTCCTTGAGCCAGTTTGCAATCCATCTAGTGACATAGGGGTTTATATTTAAGCTGGTGAGCTTATCTATAATGCCAGAGTGGGGTATTGTATCAAAGGCTTTTGTGAGGTCCAGGTAGGCTGTGTGGACCACCTTCCCCTCGTCAATGGCCTTGGTGACTGTTTCAAAGAAATCGACCAGGTTTAAGAAGCAGGATCTGCCCTTAACAAAGCCGAACTGGGTAGGATCCAGTGTCTGTAGGTCCCCAATATCTTTATTTATAAGGTCCATGATGATCCTTTCCATAGCTTTGCAGACCAAGCTAGTCAGGCTTATGGGGCGATAGTTTCCAGGATCCGTTGAGGCACCACCTTTGTGGAGAGGGACCACCGTTGCTGTACGCCACTCTTTGGGTACATATCCTGTAGTAAGGCTGAGATTGAACAGTAGTTTTATGTTTGGGTTTAGCTCTTTTTGGAGTTCATGTAGGACGCAGCCCGGGACACCGTCTGGTCCCATTGATGCTGTGTTTTTGCTTTGGAGAGCGCGACTCTTACCTGAGCATCTGAGATCTCAGGGGGGCAGCACTCTGCTGGGATAGATATTTGCCCTTTTGGTGGGGGGGGGAGAAGTTTGCGCTGAACCTGTCAGCTAGGATGTTGACAATGTCTGTGGGTTTGGTGTATTTTTTGTCATTTTGGACTAATTCTGAGCATATCTGGGAATTCCCACCCAGGTTCCTAACATAACTAAAGAAAGCCTTGTGATTATCCTTAGTGTCCTGTGCAATTTTTCTCTCAAAGCTGGCCTTAGACTATTTTATGAGTGCCCGTAGTTTTTTGCTAATATTGATCAGAGATGCCTTCCCTTTTTGGGATTTTGCTCTATCATGTAGTAGCTTCCTCCTTCTATTGTATAGTTTGTTTATGGCTGGGGTCCACCAGAGAGGACGTCTGCCTTTGGAGGATTGGGTCTTGGTTTTATTTGGGATTGCATGATCCATGCATTCCTGAAGGTGTTCATAGAATGCATTTATAAAGGATTCTGCGATCTGGGGCATATTTTCCACAGGCCCGGGGGCTTTGAAGGATTCCACCTCGGTTTTGAGGAGTGTGAAATTTGCTTTAGAGAAATTTTTCACTGTGGTTTTCTGGGCAGGGGGTGGGGTCGGGATGTGAATGTCCAGAGAGATTAGTTTATGGTCTGATCTTACCAGTGAGGGATACACTTCTGGTCTGGAGGATAGAGTCCCCATGTTGGTGATGATCAGGTCCAGTATGTTTTCCCCTCTTGTGGGAGTGGTAACAAGTTGTTCCATAGCATTTGAGTTTATAAATTCTAGGAACCTTTGGGCTAGGGTATTGGAGCTAGAGTAATGCTCCCAGTCTATGTTTGGGTAGTTGAAGTTACCCAATATAATGGTGTTTGGAGAGACCTTCATATTTTCCAGTGTTCTCAGGAAGGCCGAGTGGAGTTCCTGGGTTTGGGAGGGTGGTCTGTAGCAGGCTATAAACTGGAAGGCAGTTTTACCCACTGTTAGTTGCACATGGATAGTCTCTGATGCTTCGTGCTGTGCCACCAACCTGGAGGTGTGGGTATCTTTGACGAATATTGATACTCCCCCTCCTTTTGTGGTTCTGTCCAAGTTTTGGGGCCGAAAAGCATGGTATGAGGTATAACCTGGTAGTGCTGGGGTGCTCTCGGGAGCCTTGAACAGTTGAGCAAGGCACCAGCCTCGAACAGTTGAGCAATCCTTTAGGATTAGTAGATCTGATTTTATGTTAGGGTGTTGTGTGATGCTCATAGTGACTGGGGTGGGATAGAAGTGTGGTGGTTGAGATAGAAATTGAGGGCCTGGATTGGGATGAATGTCCTTTTCCCAAACTCTAAAGTCTGTGCTGCACTCTTGACATCCTCCCTAGCTCTAATAGTACCCTCTCAGGTCCCTTTCTGCACTTACCTGCTCCATGGAGAGTACTTGCTTGTGTCTGTGTCCTAGGACAGGAGCAGATGGTGTGGCAGCTGTGCCTCTGAACTGATGTTCAAGTTCAAGCTTGAGCAGCTCTAGCTGGTCAGGCAGATAGTTCAACATGATTACACTTCTTTGAGTCCCTGGCTGCAAATTCCTGTAAGTCATGGGTCCAGAGAGGAAGGAGTTCTTAATAATTATCAGAGAACTGTGGGCTACCGATAGGTGGTCTCCAACAGCCCTGGTGCCTTGCTCAACTCTTCCACTCTTGGGGGCAGTCAGAGGATGCCTGTCTCTCCATTTTGTTACTGGAGGTCCATAAACAAGTATAAATACAGATGCATCAAAATGGTTATATTCAGGGATTATAAAATTAATTTTCATGCAGTCTTGATTCCCCTGTTTCTGTTCTTTTCAAATATCCCACTCCATCAAAAACAAGCGGTAAAGAAGGAGTTTTAACCACCTAGCCAAAAGAGCCATTAAAGCGGTTCCACTAGACCCTAAAGAGTTCACATTTTACTCCAAGCTCTTTTTTCATACATAAGAAAGGTAAAATGACCTCAGATCATTAATAGATCTAAGTGCCCTAAATGCCTTCATCCACAAAGAAATCTTTCACTTGATTTAGTGCAGTTAATCTTTCTTTGTGTAACAAAAAGAGACTGGATGTACTTTTTGATCCATCAGGACATCTGCCTCCAGAAGTCCTTTGATTTTAAATGTCACATTTTGCAGTACTGATTAGGTCAAACAAAATGCAGAAATATTAATGTCTACATGTTGTGGGGTTTGGCTTTAGTGAAAAGCAAAAAGTCATGGGCATTCTGAACTCTAATGATTATGGACATCAGGCTTGATTTTAAGCTCTGTATTTCTTAAGTATATCCAAGCAATACACTTACATTGTACTGATGAGATAAAAAAAAGTCCAAAACATGCATGTTTACAGCTAGTGAGGCTTGTTTTTATTGGCTTGTATGTATGCATAAAGACTTAAAAAGTCAAAAGTCATGGGCATTCAGAAGACATGTAGCTGAAATAGCTCCTTATTGAAATGTCAGCACTCTAAATGCCAAGTGCAAAAAAGCTGAAAAAAAAAGACTAAAAACACAGGAGAAGAATGAATCTCGAAAATTACTCTTCTCCTTAATACTTCTTTTTGCAGGGGCAAGTCCCCCCTCACCCCTCATGTTTGCAACCCCCCCCCCCAAATGTATGTATACACCAACTTCGAGATCATCATACCTTGGAGAAAAGGAAATATTCCAAGAAATGGCATCTTGGACTTAGTATGTGTAAGTCCATTCTTTCGGCGATTCAGTCTTGGTGTTTTAGGACTTGCTGTAGCAGGTCCTGAAATTTCAAATAGTTACCAGGTGAAACACAGGTATATTCTTAAGGGGCAATTTGCATCTATCTCATAAGACCCCAATACAGGAGGTTTAAGGTATTACACAGTCAAGACTCTAGCTTGGCTGGGTTTTTCTTGCAATTTTAAGATGTCCTGGAGGTTGCTACACTTCAAATTATGGCTGGTGGTTATCAGTTTTGGATGCTTCCATTTGGACTCGCCTTATTCCTCTAGGGTGATTGCCTGAACTATGTCTGTGGTAGCGGCTACCAGTAACCGAAGCAAACTAAGATGTTTCTTTACTTGGACAGCTGGCTTCTGACAACTCCATCTGTTAGTATCAATAAGGGAGTCTGATTACATTATGTATGGATAACAGTCTTTGTGGTTACTCACTTGCAGCAACTGTACTAAAGATATCAAATCATATAGAACATTTTTTCCCAACGAAGGGATTTGGTCCCTTCTAAAAAAAAGTCTTGTCCCTTCTAATATCAACAAATGCCTCAGCCCATCTGGGTCTCAAGGTACTGGATCTCACAGTGGCAGACATTCTGATGGTCTGTCATGCCAGATGTCACTTAGGACTTTTGCAGTGGACCCCATGCGACCCATAGTCAAGCTGTTGATTCTCTGTCCCCCTCAGATTCACATCTGCTAGGCTTGCAAATGTCTTTTGCTATGGCAGATGGGTCTAGACAAATTTTCCCTATGGCAATCTCTCTCAGCTAACCATGTCACCAGTGAGAATCACCATGGACATGTCAGTTGTTTTAGTGGGTGCATCGTTCAGGATCTCTGAATGCCCTCTAAACTACTCCTTTACATCAGCATATTAGCAGTTCTTCTGATCCTGCAATCCTTTAATGGTTCATTTCCTCAAGAGGTTAATTCTATAAAGTTGGACAGAATGGCTGTCATATTGTGCATTCAATACACAAGAAGCTACAAACTTAAATAAAACAACAGTTCACAATGCAAAATACTATAAAAAAACAAACTGAGTAACTTAAAAAAGAAATTTCAGGTCAAAAACCCTTCATCAGTGTTTACAATACCTCCTACTACAAGAAATTTATACGGATTCAAATAACACAGCCAATCATAAGTAACATGTAATTATCTTAAAGACAACTTACAAAAATCACATACATATTTATAACATATTTATAAAATAGGCTAAAACAGTAAAATATATTCCTAAACATTTTCCTACAAATGATTCTGTTGTCTTATTTAAAAGATGTTAAAAGTTATATTACAAATACTGCTGATTTTTTTATACAACTTAGCTCATGGTTTAATAATAAAAGTGTTACTAATTTCATCATGGTAGTAATGGCCATACAATCCCTTTTTACTGTTATACCCAATTTGTATGGGGTATCATGTATTAGGAAATTCTTGTTGGAAAAGGACAATATGACAGGAAGCCAAATTGAGACTATTTGTGAACTCTTAGATATTGTGTTGGAAAATAACATCTTTGTGTTTGATAACAGATTCTATCATCAAATATGTGGGGTCACTATACCTTGGTATTGAATAACTGGGAATGTGAAACTGTCTTTAACCCTGATATTCCATTGAACAAAAGAGTATGCTTTTTTTTAGCATTTTGTGGAAAGTGTGTTTTTTATTTGGAAAGGCAGCTGTGATGAATTAAACCAGTATGTTGAGTATTTAAGCAATAGTACTGGATTTTTGAAATTCACTATGGTTTACTCTTTTGAAAAAGCAAATTTCCTGGATTTTACCTTGCAATATTATGGTACTGAGATGCACACATTGGTCTATAGGAAACCGATACATGGCAATAAATATTTGCATAGGAAAAGTATGCATCCTCCCCATATTTTTAAGGGTATAATAAAATCAGAGATGTTAAGACTGAGTAGACTTAACACTAATGTACAAGTGTACCAACAAGCTAAAGAGATGATGTCACTATTCCTTGAGAGGGGCTGTAGTCCTGATGTGCTTTCACAGTGCTTTGATGAAATTTTAGCTATAAGAGATAATAAAGCTTGTCCATATTGTAACATCACACTAGAGAATAATGGGATGACTGAAATAAATTCCATCATAACTCAAGAGTCCTATGAGATATGTAATGATTTATAGCAGAAGTACCCCACAGATAGAAAAATCATATCTGACAATTGGGGAATACTATGAGCTATTCTTCAGCTTAGACAAATAATCAGTGATATCCCTAGATTTGCCTATAGAAACTCTACGAATTTGAAGCAACAACTGTATTACAAAGATATTAAACCAAACTTTAAGGAAAATGTTAGCGGTAAAAGTGGTACTTATCCATGTTACAATTGTTCCTGTTGCAATTACATTAATAGGATACCACCTTTTTACATCCTAAGACTGGTAGACAGTTTGATTTTAGAAGCAATGCAATGTGTAACTCCACTAACATTGTTTATTTGGCGACATGCAGACAATGTAATGGCTTCTATGTTCATAGGTTCATAGGTTGGTACTAGGCTATCGGCCGTAGGGCCTATGTAAGCCTAGCCATAACAATTCCCCGGATATTTTTGGTAAATCAACTAGGAGACTTAAAGACAGAATCATAGAGCATACATTTGAGCATTAGACGTAATGTCTTACTGAATGCTTTAGCTAATGAAACTGATCCATCCCATTGTTTTACATTTAGGGTTATAGACCATGCTACAAAGGAAATCAGGAGAGGTGATGTCAACAACAGGTTAGAAATGGCAGAATATACATGGATTTTAATATTGTGTGCAGATCAGGTGCCTGGTTTAAACCAGATGGTATCTATTAAATCTATATTGAAACAGAATTGTTTATATTAAGTAAAAAAAAATAATATATATATATATATATATATATATATATATATATATATATATATATATATACATATACATACATATTCTTAATGTTTAGGAATATATTTTAGTGTTTTAGCCTGTTTTATAAATATGTATGTGATTTTTTTGTAAATTGTCTTAAAGATAATTGTTACTTGTGATTTTCTGTGAGTTATTTGAATCTGTATAAATTTCTTGTAGTAGGAAGTATTGTGAACAGTGATGAAGGGTTTTTGACCTGAAAGCTTTGTCATAATGACATTTCTGTTTTGTGTTACTCAATTTGTTTGTTTTATAATATTGTACATTCAGAAAGGAGGGAAAATGCAGTCATTCTCTCAATGCTAGGAAGCTATGACACTTTGGGAGTGGGCCATGCCTAGCACCATTTTCTAGATGTGAATGACATCCCTGAGGAGTCTAATTTTCTGGCAGACAAGCTCAACAGATACGTGTTACTGCCAATGCATGGTCTCTCAGTTTTTCAGTAGCACAAAATATTTTCTTGTGATAGGGGGCAAATGTATTGTGAGCTGCTTACCTTCACAACCTACTATCTCATTGTAACATCAGGAATACTCCTGAGGGATGTTGTTGCCTACAGGTGGCCCCCTGAACTTCCCAGTTTCCTTTGATGGTGAAGGTCATTTAGAAGGCAAAACTATACAAATTAAAGGTGATTCTCAAAGTTCTTTTTTGGACTCTTCAGGTAGAGATACTTAGCATTTTCATAGCTGCATTAGCCTTTTGCCTATATGAGTTGTATCTTGCCTAGGATTCAACTAGCCAGCATCACAAAGCTGTGGCTTCCTCCCATACCTACACTCTGGCTTTCAATTGGTCTGTTCTTAGGAGGGAAATCAGCAATAAGTGTATAGAAATTGTTTGCCTCCTTAGGAAGAAGCAGCTTTGAGGCTTCATAGGAGCAGAAATCAGTCTTTAATCTTCTTTTCTAGTGGGTAAGTCCATATAGGAGAACACTTCCAAACAGAAATTGTTTCCTTTTTAATAAAATATTGTTGTATTTTATTTGGTGACTAAAAGCAGTATTTCCCCTATAAGAAATGTAGTGTTTTTTCAAAACATTGGAAGTTTCCTGTCAGGGACAGCAATTTTTTACTTAGGGCATATTTAATATTTTGGGGGCATTTTTATCGGAACTGTGTACTGCTTGTGTAATGTTTTAAACTATTGGTGTGAATTTAAGAATCTGGAAGTCTTTTGACAGGGTCTAAAATGTTTTAAATGTCTTTAATGCCTGTGCACATTTCATGACAACTTACCTGTTATTGTTTTCTTTCAGGGTACATTGGGGAGAAATGATTTATTTTTGACAGGCATTTCTGAGTACCTGTTATGCTTTTAGGGGACTGCGTGGAGAAGTGTAAGTGTGTGTGTGTGTGTGTGTGTGTGTGTGTGTGTGTGTGTGTGTGTGTGTGTGTGTGTGTGTGTGTGTGTGTGTGGGTGTAGGTAGGTAGGTAGGTGCTGTTTGTGAACATTGTCTGACAACTTACTTTCTGACTCTTTCCAGCACTGCATACCAGTATTCAGACCTGTTCCTCAGCTGCACCATAGATAGTTACTCTAGTCTTGCTTGCTCTTCTCCTGCTGTACCTAAAACGTAAAAACAACACATTAAAGAGCCACTGCCACCACCAAAAGTTTATACAGTGCCTCAGCTGTTAGTGAATCAACCTGTAGTGGCCACCATTGAGCTTCATACCACACACTTGGTTCTCCAGGTTCTTCTGGTGCAGTTCTTTCAGCCATCATGGACCGGGCGTCAGCCATGTCTTCCTCAACTGTTCCAGTGTCTGATGCAGGCATGGGAGAACCATCTTCTTTTGGTCTGTAAAGCAGTCTGAGAGATGCTTCAGGGTAACCAAGGAAACAGACCTCTTGACAGGGCTGGGGTGGCATCTCCTAGTCAGTCTTCTTTCAGGGTGGTCCCTGCAAAGAAAAAACAAAAGGATAGTCATTGCGTATTTCAAAACATGGTGTCTGTTCATTGAAATAATTTTTTACTTTAGCCAGACAATTATAACAGGCTGTCAATCCTGGTGACTGGAAATCCTTACCAGAGGGCAACGTTAATAAAAAAATTCCTAAAGAAAATCTTTTAGAGGATTCAGATATAGACAGAGACAGGGCTTCTTCTTCAGCAGATTCACAAGTTCAAACCTCTGACTGTTATAAAGCTTGTTCTTTTCCATGACCCTTGGAGGAATCCTCCTTCTCACAAACTATTTCCAAAATGAATGTGGCATGTTATGGGAACAAGTGGATGTTCCCCAGAACTGAGATGATATTATGATATGTTGCAAGTGAATTTAGCTCATTCTACATCCATTCCTCCAATTTTGCCAGCCTCGGGGGATGTGTTCAATGGTGCCCGTAATAATCCTGACACTCAGCCTTCAGTCCCCGAAAAGGTAGGTAGAATTAATAAAGTACCTGAAACTAAAACATTTTTATCTCCTTTAGACTAGACCCAGATGCCATTTCTGCTTCATCACCAGCTGGAACAGCCTGTTGGTCAATACAAACCCTCTACATGTGAACAAAGAAGGTAAGATATTGGACAGATTTGGTAAGAGAGTTTTCTCTTTTTTCACTTTAGCTCATACAATTCTTAACTACCAGAAACAAATGTGGAAGTTTATTCTGTGTTGTGCAGACAGTTGGACGGAATACTCTGCCTCACTTCTTCAGAAGGTAACTCCCTTTCTGAATCGTATTGTTTCTAATTTTTCTCAAGTAGCTAAACTTGATTTGATGAGTATGTATGATACTATGCCTACGGCCATGGCTACTGCTAATACTACAGTTTTGAGGAGATATGCCTGGGTATGTAAATAAAAGATGTGATGTTGTCAATCTCACCTTTATTCTCACTGGTGGGGTCAGATCCGATCTCTTGGACCCGTATCGGCCATTTCTCCAGCTTGAGGTCTTCAGCACAGCTCATGGGCCTTATTCTTTACCCATAATGCAACCCTGCAATTGCTCCAGATCGCATTTGCCATGCAGCAAAGAGGTTCAACAACATAGCTCTGGGCTAAGTGCTTAGTTTTTTCTGGATTTTTTCATATAATAATATTCTTTTTCTGCTTCATTTTCTTTCTTCAAATAGCTAGACTAGTTGCAAACTACTTATTTACCCTGTTCTTTCCCTTATTTGATATCCGTTTCAGTTAGAGGGAATCTAAGGAACATCCATTTTATTAGAGGATGTTCATTTCTCCTTTCTCCTTTCTTCTTCTGTTTAAAAAAAAAAAAAGTAGTATATCTGTTTATCTGTCTCTCTCTCTCTATATATATATATATATGTGTGTGTGTGTGTGTATATACATATCCTTTGTTTACCCTCTTAATTCCTCTTAAATTTGAGTTCTGTTTTAGTGTGTGTGTGTGTGTGTGTGTGTGTGGGGTCTGCTTAAGTCCATTTAAGTTAGAGGACTTACTTTGCGAGATTGGGAGTGACTGTCTGTCTCTGTCTTTTCCCTCCCTCTATTTTAGTCATGTCACAGAAACAGGGTAGTAAGCCCTTGGGCTTCAAAAAATGTGAAAAGTGTGGAAACAAGATGCCGTTTAGTGATTCACACATCCTAGGTCCATTGGGGCCTCCTCATCTGCAAGAGTCTTGTTCCATTTGCCACAGTTTCAATCAACGGGCATTAATGGAATGTAAAAATAAGCTTATTTTGAAAGGCCTTCTGAAGTCACCTTTCTCTGATGCTATATCTCCCGAGTCTTCTGACAAACCCACCAAAAGACCTTCATTGGAACCGAGATCCTCATAAGAGCCGAAGCAGAAGGCTCCAAAGTTATTGGATACGAAGGCTCTATCGGAGTAGACCTCTCCTCCTGTTTCCAAGACTCCCTCAGAGTGGAGAGTTTCATTGGCACTGACCCTTACAAAGGATTATAGATATAGGAGCTGATCTCCCTATTTAGAAAAAGTCTCTTCTCGGCTGCCTTCTCCACTGCTAACCAGATCAAGGTCACCTACTCTATCCACTAGGTTTACCAGGAGCTTATATGATGAAGATGCGGCTAGGGTCATAGACAGACTTTTAAAGACACTAGTTTTGGCCAAATTACTGTTGGATCTGGGCCCAAAGGAACTGGATCAGACTGAACCCCCCTCTTCTGCAGCAGTTCCTCCTCCGATCCATCCCCCTGCTTCGGAGCTAGAAGATTCCGATATCCAGGTTGTGTCAGTGTCAGGTCCAGGAACCATACCTTCCTCGGATCCGATATCTGCCCTGAGTGTCTGTATGCCTTTGGAGGAGACCTCTGGGAGCCGACACTCCCCTGTCATGTCTGTTTAGATTTTTTTGGATCTCATTGGATCCAACTATGCCTCTTGGGGCTTTGACACTGGTGAGTTTGGCTCCTACCTCTGCTTCGGAGCTACTCTCTTCTGCTCTGGAGATTCCTTCAGCTCTGACAACTTGTTTGTTGGATCCTGGGAGTTCCTCGGAGTGGTGAGGGTCTGCCTTTGAAGCAATGAGGAGGGCTTTGACTACTTCTCAGTCTGACACACAATCTCCTTCAGGTCTTCCTCTCACTTCAGCCCGGGTGTCTTTATCTTCTCATGTGCCCTCTCCACAGGTCTGCAGAGATGATAGGCCTCAGGACATCCCTCAGGGTATTGCCCACTCTTCTGAAACCTCTCCAGAGTATCCCACTGAGGAGGTCCCTCAGAAGAGAACATGCAAGAAGAAGCATCTTGACTCCTTGGAGGAGTCTATCACATCTGACATTAACCTCGATAAAGCAGAAGAGTCCCCACGATCACCTCCTGAAGATGTATTATTTGGAGACATCTTAGAAGTCTTAAAACAGAGAGGTGATTGGCAGCCCTCCATCCCTTCGACCGAGGAGTCAGTTTTTCTGAAGGCCTTTGCGTCTCACCCATCAATTTCTTGGGTGACTCCTCCTTTTCACTAGCTGGTGGAATTAATCTGGAGAAAGCTTGAGAGACACCATAGACCCTACTCCTAGAAGGCCAAATAAGTACATTACTGCTCCAAAAGAAAAAAAGCTTTTTAACAAAGGGCATAGCGTTTGTTGCCATGGTCATGGCAGCAGCCACTAAGAAGGAACTTTCTGAAATCAGTTCCTCTATCCATCCTCCTAATAAGGACTCTAGGTCGATGGATAGGTATGGGAAGTGTGTCTTCTCATCAGCAATCTTTGCCTTGCAGTCTCTGAATTATCTCACCTACTTCACTAGATTACAGAGAGACCTGATTAAAGAATTATCAGACTTCCTCCTAGGGGCCGTAGCCGATGCAGCGGCAAATAAAATCAATGCTGAATTTGCCACCTTGAATTCAGTTGTTAACTCATCCATTCGACTCATTTCTTACTCAGCAGATGGAATGAGTAGGGCAGCAGGTTCAGGTATCTCTCTTAGGAGGCAGGCCTGGATGCACCTTTGTTATTTTGCCCTTCAGGTCTTCCTTCGTTAATGCCCCGTTTGATGGTTTGTCTCTTTTCTGACCAAAAGTGAAGGAAACGCTCACCAGGTGTGAACAAAAAGGCAAGACTTTGTCTGCCATTGGAGTGCGTTTTTCCATTCTTACCAGACCCTTTTCCAAAAGTCGAAAAGATAGTGGAAAAATGTGGTTCAGAAAATCTCAAAGGTCTTACCAAGATACTCAAGGTGAAAGTTCCCATAGAGGCAGAGGGGGGAGCAAAAATGGAAGACGCTGCCCATGCGGCAGAGGAGGTCCACAGAATCAGGGTTCCAGAGAATCTTCCTTTGGGAGACCCTTCCAGTTCTCCTGAAGGAGTGCCTAATTTCTCACCTCTGGAGGCAGTCGGGGGGGGGGGGTAATTGTCTCTGAACCAGGAAACCTGGCTAAAAATAGCAAATAACAAATGGGTGCATAATATCCAGAGGATGTATCATTCCCTTCTCCTCTCCTAATCCCACAAGCAAATCAGTTCCAGATGTTCCACTCAGTCAAAAGGAACAAGCAACATTAGAAATTCAAAAGTTTCTAAGAAAAAAAGAGTCATTCAAGAAGTCTCCACAGACCAGAGAGGATCCAGAACTTACTCAAGATTCATTTTAGTTCCAAAGAAAACAGGGGACTGGAGACCCATTTTGGATCTCAGCAATCTAAACAAATCGGTAAAAAAGTCCAAGTTCCAGATGGTGACACTGCAGTTGATACTTCCATTCCTAGGAAAAGACAATTAGATGTGCTCTATAGGCTTCAGGATGTGTACTACCACATTCAAATGGACAGGCAGTCTAGGAGGTTTTTGCGCTTTTGGCTGGGAGTCAGTAATTTCCAATTTTGAGTTCTGCCCTTTGGTCTTACTACAGCCCCAAGAGTGTTCACCAAATGTATGGCAGTAGTAGTGGCTTACCTGAGACGCAAAGGATTCCGTGTGTTTCTATACTTAGTCTACTGGCTCATAACCGCCCTGACCAGGCATCAATTGCTCCAATCAAGGGATTATATCCTTCAGCTCTGTTCCCACCATAGGTATTACCATCAGTTATGAAAAATCTCAGCTAGAACCATCTCAGAGTTTAGTTTTCATAAGAGCAGAGATAAACACAACCACACAAATAGCAAGAATTCCACAGGGCAGAGTAGACAACCTCCATCATTATGTCAGAATTCTAATCAAGAAGTCAAAAGCTCCTGCAAAACCAGTTCTTCAGGTGCTAGGGAAAATGGCTGCAGCTATCGTACTGATTCCTCTAGCTTGCCTTCACATGAGGGTCCTCCACTGGTTGCTTTTTGCTCAGTGGTCAATCTTGGAACTCCCACTGTCCCACAAGATTGTGATAACCAATGCCTGCAGAAAAGATCTTCAGTGGTGGATTCACTCAACCTTGGTGTCTCAGGGCAATCTCTTTATTCCTTCACATCCTATAGCCACGGTGACCAGGGACGCTTCTCAGATAGGATGGGGGGGGGGGGCATTTTCTAGGGATGACAGTTCAAGGCATCTGGCCAGAACACGAGGCTCATCTGCATATAAATATCCTAGAGATGAGAGTGGTACTTTTAGCATTGCAAGAATTTCAGGACTGCCTTTCTCTGGGAACAATAGCAATCCAGTCAGACAACATGTCTGTAGTGTGGTATATAAACAAATAGGGTGGAACCAGATCTCACCCACTTTGTCGAGAAGTTCTCAGAGTCTGGCATTGGGTGATAGCCTCCAACCGTTTTCTGATAGCAATGCGCATCTCTGGGAAGTCCAACGTCATTGCAGCCAAACTGAGCAGAGCAATTTTATGGCCGCACGAGTGGTCCCTCAGCCAGAAAGTTGTGGAAGTCATCTTCCAGAAATTGGGCCAGCCTTGCTGCGACCTTTTTGCATCACCCAACAATGCCAAAGGCAGCAACTACTTTGCCCTGATCCCTCCTATGGGGGAGTCACCAAGGGATGCAGTTGTTCACGTTTGGCCTCCGGGACTTCTTTACTCCTTTCCCCTGATTCCACTAATTCCAAAATTTTTGCAGAAAGCAAGTCTGTAGGAGACAACAATTATCCTAATTGCCCCCTACTGGCCTTGTCAAATCTGGTTCTCTTTTCTTTAGCCTTGTCTTTGGGATGAACCTTGGATTCTGGACCCAGTTCCAGCCCATCTGACACATCTGTCAGGGATGGTTCATCCCAATCTGGGCCTCCTCAAATTGACAGCTTGGCTGCTCCAGTTCCCTTAATTGACAGGCTGGAATCTCTTTCCTCTCCAGTCAAGCATATTTTATTGTCGTCTCATAAGACATCTACTCGAAAACTTTACAAAAGCAAATGGAAAAGAATTGTTCTCTGGGCCAAATACAGCAAAGTGGACCCTTTTGCAGCACCAGTTCACACTATTTTACAGTTTCTATCAGAGCTCTTTAATGGCGGAGCAGTGGCAGC